>NW_028297535.1:0-7500 GCF_049724085.1 Artemia sp. Qi Xiang Cuo
GCTGATCTTGATAAAAAGGAAGCTTTTGTAACAATTAATACATTAAAAAAATCAACATTTTATTCTAATCCCAAATTACCGATCGAAAGCTAAGCACTTTTTTCAAAAAAACATCTCTAAAAAGACCCACTGATCTTGATAAAAATCGCACCTTAAATTTCAGCCTATAAGAGGTTTCAGCTCCTGAACAATAGGCTTCTAAGTGTATAAGTACCCCTTAGTTCTAGTGTCAGTCTTAAGTATTCAAACCTTTTTAAAATAGGAAACCAAACAGTATAATGAGAGAATTTCTTCATTAACTTAATTAAACGACAATTTTATTTTTTTTTCAATCTGGGCTTGAATTATTTTCACAAACACCCCTAAGAAAAGGGTCATTGATATTGATAAAAAGGAAGATTTTGTAACAATTAATACATTAAAAAAATCAACATTTTATTCTAACCCCAAATTACCGATCGAAAGCTAAGCACTTTTTCAAAAAAAACTTCTCTAAAAAAGACCCATTGATCTTGATAAAAATCGCACCGTAAATTTCAGCCTATAAGAGAACTAGAGGTTTCAGTTCCTAAAAACAACAGGCTTCTAAGTGCATAAGTACCCTTAGTTCTAGTTTAAGGAAAGAATTTCTTCCTTAACTTAATGACAAGACAATTTCTGTTTAATATAATAATGAGAATATTTTTTTACTCACCAGAAATTGCTTAGAATTATCCATTTTTCTATGTAAATGTTTTTTTTACAAAAAATGCTTGTAGTGTTATCTCGAATAAACTATTCAAAGCTGGTGGAGAATCTAATATGAAACCTGAATATATACAAAAAATAATTGGCAACTAAAAAGAGACACCGGTTTTGGTTTACCACTAAAAAAAAAGACATTGAACTTTGAAATTGCGTAAATCCTCTTGACAAAGGTGTAATGATCTGTATACTGAACTTTTGAAATTGCGTCATTCCCTGGCAAAGAGTGTAATGACCCTTAGAAGTAAAATTAACAGAAAAAAAAACTGTTTGGTACGGGGGCCCCATAGAATCCAGACGATGCATTACTACTAAGGTCAAAAGTTACCCTAATCACAGGGGTTGAGGGGCGAAAAATACCAATGGGGAAAGCCAAGTATTGTTGGTGTCCCACCCAAACCTTAATCCTGTATCTGCCCCTGTGTATGAGCCAGTTTACAAAGGAGCAAAACTGATAAAAGTAAAGAACGATGTTGGCACAATGTATTATTATTTTTTTGTTTGTTTGTTTTCTTCCATACCAGGGCACTTCGTATCGAAGAAGTTACCGTAGAAACTTGAACCAGAGCTCAAACGAGTGGAAATTGGAACGTCTCGTAACATTTTTAATAGTCGAAAGTGATAGGAAGGCACCTAACACCTCTTCCATGCCCACCATTTCCCCAAACACAACCAATTAAAATTTTGAGATAGCCATTTTGTTCAGCGTAGTTGATTTCTAGATTGAAATTATGTTTTTGAGGAGAACACTCCCCCACAGCTCTCAGTTCAAGGGTTTTAAGTTATGCACTGAAGGAATAGAAGCACACTGTTGTCATAATGTCTTATTTTTTTTCCTTTAGACCAGGGCACTTCGCATTTAAAAAGTTGTCGTAGAAACTTCGAAAAGGGCACATTCAATTGACAAATGGAGGTGCTTATGCCCTTTTAAATATTAGAAAGTTATTTGAAGTCAACTAAAGCCCCTTCTACGCCCCTTATTTCCAGAAACACATCCACTCAGAACTTTTATATAGCCATTTTGTTAAGCAGAGTTGATTCCCAGATAAAAATTATTTTTTTGAGGACACTCCCCCACAGCCCTCATGGTAAGGGTTGTAAGTTATACCCTGGGTCATACAAGGTTTTTATAGAAAGCGTTGTCGTAGAAACTACAAAAAAGGCTCATTCGATTGGAAATTCAAAGGGCTAGTGCCCTATTTAATAGTCGAAAGTGATTGGAGGGTAACTAACCCCCCGCTCGCGCCAACCTGTCCCACAAAAACATCCAATCAAAATTTTGATATAGACATTTTGTTCAACTTAGTTGAAAGGTCTGGAAATTAGGTCTTTGAGGATGACAACGAAGCCCCCCCCCACCTCCTCCAAAGCCCTCAAGAAAAGGGTTGTAAATTATATATATATAAATATATATATATATATATATATATATATATATATATATATATATATATATATATATATATATATATATATATATATATATATATAAGGTTTAGGTAATTCATTAAAAAAAATGCACAAAATAAGTTTTTCAAAGAAAAGTAAAGAACTCCATTAAACAAAAAATGAGCAAAAATAAAATCAAATAATCTACCAAGCGTGAAACTACCACAAATCAGCATCGATAAATAAATGAAACCCAAAACGAACAGAAATTATAATAGATAACCGAGTCAAACTCAAAACGAGCAGAAATTAACATTAGTTGGACTCAAAACCCCTATGCCTTCTAAAGGCAAAAACATAATTTGCACTTTAATGAAAAAAATATAAATGTTTTTACTTTTATAACTTTGATAAATCAAATAATATTAACATTTTGATTACTAAATATCAATATATTTATGTTAAACTGACAATGCACATTCATTTGTATTTTTATCAGTATCAAGAACTTTCAACTATAATACAAAACAGGGCTATCTCTAAACTTTGATTGACTGCGTGTTGGTAAATAGTGGGCGTGAGAGGGGGGGTAATTACTCTCTACTCACTTTCGGCTATTGAATAGGGCAATTTCCATTTCCAATACAAAGAGCCCTTTTTGAAATTTCTACAACAACTTTCTATATAAACCTTATATGCCCCAAGGGCATAACTTACAACCCTTGCACTAATGGCTCTGAGGGGGTTATCATCCTAAAAGACCTGATTTCCAGAACTTTCAACTACGGTGAACAAAATGGATATCTCCAAAGTTTGATGGCAGGTGTGTGAGGACAAGGTGGGCGAGAGCGAGGGGGGAGGGTTATTTGCCCTTCAAACGCTTTCGACGAGTTAAAAGGGCCCTAGGGCGTTAAAGATCCACTTTACTGAGCCCTTTTTGAATTTTCTGCAACATCTCTTTCTATATAAACATTATATGCCCCCAGGGCACAACTTACAACCCTTACCCTGAGGGCTGTGTATGGGAGGGGTTGTCATCCTTAAAGACCTAATTTCGAAAACTTTCAACTATGTTGAATAAAACGGCTATTCAATATCGATTGGATGTGTTTTGGGAAAAAATGGGCATGAGAGGGAGGTTAGTTACCATCAAATCTCTTACGACTAGTATAAAGGGAACTAGTCCTTTGAATTTTCAGTTAAATGAGCCCTTATTCAAGTTTCTACGGCAACGCCTTCTATAAAAATATTATTTTCACCCAGGGCATAATTTATAACCCTTGCCCTGAAGAGAGTGGTGGAAGTGTCCTGCTCAAAGGTATAATGTCCTGAACTTTAAACTGCGTGGGACAAAATGTGTATCTCAAAATTTTGATTGGATGTGTTTGGGGAAATGGTGGGCGTGAGAGGGGGGTCAGTTGCCCTTCAATCGCTTTCGACTATTAAAAAGGGCACTAGCTATTTCAATTTCCAATTTAATGAGCCTTTTTGAAGTTTATATGACAACGCGTTCTATATAAGCTTTTATGCCCCCAGGGCATCATATACAACCCTTTCTCTGAGGGCTTTGGAGGAGGAGGGGTGTCATCCTCAAAAACCTAATAAGGGCATAACTTACAACTCGTGCCCTGAGGGCTGTGGGGGAGTGTCCTCAAAAACATAATTTTTATCTTGGAATCAACTCTGCTTAAGAAAATGGATATATCAAAATTTTGATTGGATGTGTTTCGGTAAATAAGGGGCATAGACGGGGTTTTAGTTTCCTTCAAATAACTTTCGACTATTTAAAAGGGCATAAGCCACTCCATTTTTCAATTGAATGTGCCCTTTTCGAAGTTTCTACGACAACTTTTTCAATGCGAAGTGCCCTGGTCTAAAGGAAAACAAAATAATAAATAATACATTATGCCAACATTGTTCTTATATGCCCTCAGGGCATAACTTAAAACCCTTGCACTGAGGGTTGCGGGGGAGGGTTCTCCTCAAAAACATAATTTCTATCTAAAAATCAACTACGCTGAACAAATTGGATATCTCAAAATTTTGATTGGATGTGTTTGGGGAAAGGGTGGGCATGGAAGAGGTGTTAGTTGCCTTATATTAAAATTTATCTAATGTTTAATTACTTTGCCACAAAGCATAAAACGTAACAGAATGAAAGATGCACGGTGGGGGGGGGCATCAAAGTATTTTTCCAAAGGATTTTATATATATATATATATATATATATATATATATATATATATATATATATATATATATATATATATATATATATATATATATATATATATATATATATATATATATATATATATATATATATATATATATATATATATATATATATATATATATATATATATATATATATATATATATATATATATATATATATATATATATATATATATATATATATATATACAATTATTTGCATATACAATTGTCAGTTACCCTTACTTTTGTGATGAAATTTTTTTTTAATTAATTATAATTTTGTTTTAATTAATTGCCTAAAACAATTAATTTCATCATTCATTTTAGATGTCTGGTATCTGTTTACCAACTCGCTTACTGTTTGCTCTGTTTACTGTTTACTCTGTTTACTTGGAGGGGGTATTCCCACTCCCAGTGACATAGGGCGATTCCCCTCCAAATGACACCAGCAAAGCTTTCTGTTCAAATTTTTTACTGGTCGGGTTGCCTAACGATTGGGAGATCCTTCAAGAATCTCTGTAAGCAAAAAATACATATGCTTAACGTTTTTATTTTTTGTTTCCATTACTTCTACCTAAACATTTCTTTCTAACAGCAAAACAGCTGCAGAGTTGCACTGACAATCACGTTTGTTCAGTTCCCCCTGCTAAGTGATCATAGACTTTTTAAAACAGGGCTATTACAACCATTCTGTTAGAAGTCAAACATAGACACTGGAAGAAAAATATGTGCTAATTTCATTTCGAGGGCCTTCCTTAGTATTATAAAAGGAAATGAAAATAGATAGATGGATTCTATCATGTCACCTGAAATTATAGACAATGAAACACCAATTCAAGAAAACGTAATGGAGGATTTATTCTTCAAATATAGGGGGCAATTTTCATTCCAATAAAGATACAAAAAGTTATTTTGCAATGAAAATACCAAAAATATTATTTTTCAATGAAATTATCAAAAAATCTTTTTGTCAAAAATCTAGGAATAGCAAAAAACCGCTTGCAAAAAAATCAAAACTAATATTTTTCAATGAAAATACAAAAAAAGCAATTTTTCAAAATCTAGGGACACCAAAAAACCTGTTTGCAGAAAAGTCTTTTTATCTCAAATTTTAGTAATATCGAAATTCCACTTTTTAGAGTTTCGGTTACTATTGAGCCGGGCCACTCATTTACCTACAGTTTATTACCCCGAACTATTCTATACATGGTATAGTGAGGTCGTTTTATGAAGATAGAAAAAATTTACGGATGATAATCCTTGATCGGCAGATTTAAAAAAAAAATGTAATGAAACACGCTGGAAACTAGAGCCCAGAAATAAAATTATCAAGTGTAATTATCCTAGCATCGCCACTGCAAGCACTGATACCACCAGTGTATGTAATACAGGGTCAAAACTGGCACTAGTGTGAGTACCACATGGTCCTGGTCCCTCGTGGACTATTGGTGACGAGACACTGGTTCAACGGGTGCTACTCCTGCCAGTATTTGGGCCGTGGTGTCTATACAGTTACTAGAAGCCCAGCTGCTAGAAGTGTGCTATCTAAAAAGAGTAAGTGCCACAGTGTTTGGCCCCGGGTGGCACAAGTTCATGGTTATATTTTCTAAGAGCCTATCTTCCCTTGAGAAAGATATCTAGAATAGTATAGGATCTTTTTTTCCAATCGAAAGCTCTTTCTCTCTCTAGGCAAAAAGTGATAAAGTAATCCTGTACAGAAAAATACAAATTTTTGTTATTACAAGTGAGGATCAGAAGACGATCTAAACCCTAAAACTTTTGTTTGGCATGAAGTTTAGAAGAGCTCATTAGAGTTTAGCCAATCATAAACATTAAGAGTTAAAACACTCGCTACCGTTATGTAAAAAAATGGCTTACCCTCTCCTTTCTTATATATTCGAAATTATAGAAATATAAATAAGCCTTTCAGGAATAAATCTCACAAAGTCTACTTCTATATTTTGACGCTTTAGTATCAAATTATTTGATCAACTTTTTAATTGACCAAATCAAAACACCCCTCAATTTTCGGCCGGGACTTTCCCCCCCGGGGGGGGGGATTTCTGGGAGAAATTTTCCGCGGGGGCGCGGGCCTGGTCCATTGCGGACGAGTGATCACCCGGGGCGGGGGATATTCCAGAGGAGAGTTGTCCGTCGGAGAATTTTTTAAATACTTTCAAATTTATAAATACGATCTTTATTACTACGCAGGGGGATTTATCGCAGGAGGGGGAACTTTCCACAGAGATTTTCCATCGGGAAATTCGCCAGGGGGAGATTTTCCTTGAAAATCCTTTCTTTTGAGATCGCAGTATTTGACGGGTAGCGTTCCACTGCGACAAGATCCCCGCAACGTGCGACAGGTAAGCCAGTTTTTTAATAAATGTGAAATTTTTACAAATAAATTTTTAAATATAAAAATAATTTTGTGAAACGCAACTTCTATATGTTACCCGTGACTGGAACACGATTATCATCACCTCTAAATCTCAAACGTATTTTATTTTAAAAAAATTATTTTATTTAAAAATAACAATATTACATTTTTTTAAAATTATTTAAACAAAATGCAACTACAGTATTTCCAAAATGTAGCACCAAAACTTAGCACAAGAATTACCATACTTTTCATAATTATCAAAAAAATTCATAAGAAATTGGAGCACAAAAATTCAGTGTTTATTCTAAATGAAACCTAATACATAGGGGATTTAAACAGGCCATAAACAGCACCTTCAACAATGAACGATCTGCGACTGAAGACCACACCTGACTGTGACTGCATCCATAGGGCTTGGAATGCTAGAAAATACTTCCTCAACTGAAAAAGACAGAAAATGAAATATTTACTATTCAGGGGGGGGGGCGGGGTATTTTTACCGATTATTTTTTTGTATTTTCATTGAAAAATTTACCCCCCCCCCCTAAATTTGGAAAATAAATTGAGAATTGAAGTTCAACCACTGACTGTCCCATATACAAAGTTTATAATTTTGATCGCTGAAAAGCTAGATTTCATCAGTGAACCTTCTTATGCTACCTCCAAAATATGGCCAAAAATATGGACAAAATATATGCCAGACTTTAAACAATTGGTCTCCGAGTCCCTAACGACTAGTGCGTCAGACCTGGCATTGTGAAAAGCAA
>NW_028297535.1:12500-13920 GCF_049724085.1 Artemia sp. Qi Xiang Cuo
GTCACAATCGCTACCCGTTAGAACGTCGACAGTCATAACCCCACCACGGCATGCCAACAAAATTTTGTTCCTAACGACAGTCAAACAAAAACACTAACCTTCAGAACGTCGAAAGCCATAGCAGAGACATATAATAGTATATAAAAAAAATTTCATAGCTATCATCCGTCAGAACCACTAACCTTCAGAACTTCAACAGTCATAACATCGACACGTCATAACATTCTAAAATTTTAGTTTTTTGGAGTTTAAGGAGGAAAAGTTACCTAGATTAGGTTACGTATTTAATATATATTATGCTTTACCCCCATCTCCCTGATGTGCAAATATATTGCCAAAATTTGTTTCCAAACTATTATATAATTTTTACTATTATATAAACTTATAATTTTTTTCATAACGAAAATCCGTCAGAACCACTAACCTTCAGAACGTCGACAGTCATAACATCGACACGTCATAACATGTAAAAAAATTTTCATAATAAAAATCCATCAGAACCACTAACGGTCGTCGGGTGTATCTGTTGACTGTGCTTGAAGGTATAGACGAACAGATTGTTCGGTGATGTATTCTCTTCTAGAGTTCATTAAATCATTGCCAAAAGATATATGCACTTAATTAAAGCTGTATTATAAAAACAGCGTGTATTGTCTCGAGTTTTAACGGACAAGTTTTTGAAAAGCAGACATTTTTTTTTTCTTGTGTAGCATGTGCAAAAAAGGGGTTATTAGTGAGTTGAAATTTTTTTAATGATTTTACAATCGAAGATGTTTAATTAACCTTTGCGAAAAAATTGGTACTGGGATTTGTGACTTGTAGGAGATTACATGATTATGTACTGTATAATACACAATTGATGTTTTTGAGCGTATTGTCAATTTAACGAGAAATGACTGAAAAGTGTTGTGAGTGTGAGGGGGTGCTTGGTGGGTTGTTGGTCATGCGCTTACTGATAAAGGGGGTCCTGGTACCGGGGGTGGTCGTATATCCCGGGGGTCAGGTCCCCGGGGGGTCAGGGGCCCGGGGGTGGAGTTAAATGGGGCGTGAGGTCCACGAGAGGAGTGCTATGTCGTGGTTTAGATTGTAACAGTGTAAGTCTTTTGATCTTTCAAATTTCACTGTGAAGTTACTGAACGGTGGTGTTCAGTTGCACGGGGGTTGAGTTAAATGGGGCTTGAGTTCCACAAGAGTAACGAAATTTTTGTGTTAAATAAGTAGTTTTTGTATCTTTTAAAATAGCTTTAAGGGATTTGAGAGACTCAGTTGCCTGATTCCGTGTGGTTTTCTTTAAGTGGGGGGGATTTGTTGTATATATTAAAAGATATTTAAAGTGTTTGAGAGACTCTGTTGACTGATTCAGTGTGGTTTTACTTTAATTTGTGGTCATTAAAAACGAAATTTTTGTGTTAAATAAGTA
>NW_028297536.1:0-13909 GCF_049724085.1 Artemia sp. Qi Xiang Cuo
ACTGTTTTTGATATATTCTTTGAGATCGCCTCAATTTTGTCTCTCTGGTTAGTGGCTATACAGGATTGTATTTTATGGACATGTAAGGTCACTTTCAAGGCTGTATTTAATTTTCATACGTTTTCACTTAGGATATTCATGTCTGGCTCGGTCGAAAGGCCAAACAGTCGTGAGGCTAGTTCTCACACGATTGGTATTAGACTAGCTGATCTTCGGTATTTGCTTTTTCGAAAAAATACCTCGAAGATTCTCGTGGTACTTTGTTTTAATTTTTGTATTTCTGTGTTGAACAATTCAAATAATGCTTGTAGTCTCTGCCTATATAATATTAGAAAGGATTGGTGAATTGATACTCTTAGAGAGTTTTTCTCGTTTAGCTCAGGTACTGTTTCGATACCTTCCTTTGCTGGCTCATTGGCCATTGCTAATCTAGCACAAGTACGTTTACCGTCTATTGTCCAACATTTCTTGTGTTGGTAATCGTCTTCTTCCTCCTTTCTAGTTTTATCTTTCTTTTCTTCTGGTTGAATTGCCTGTACCTTTATCGTTTGCATTTCTGTATGCCTTACTGGGAGTCTTGCTCTTAAGCCTATAGTAAATACGCCAATTGACTGGGTGCGGTAAAACATGGGTCCAGTTGACCACGTCCACTTTGTAAGTATCGTGGGTCTTAGATAAGTTATTGTAGTCAAATTTCTAGGTGATTCCTTGCTAAGTGCGGTTATTTCTGGGGCTGTGCTTGTCGTAGTTTCCGACATTGAGGATTGTATATCTCTTACCGGAGTCTCATACGTAGGCGTGGTTGTTTTGGTGGCTTTTCTTTTTCTTTCAGTAGGCTTTTTATTCTTATCATCTTGTTGTATATTTGAGAATTTTAATCACATTAGATGAATAATTCTCTCGTAATCCTTTTCCTTTGTGAGTTTCTATATTATTCGCTTTTTAAAATTTTGTTCGGCATGATTTTGCCATAATTCCCTAAGGAAGGTCCAGAGGCTCGGTAATTCATTTAGCATGGCGTAATTCCCATCATAGAGTTTATTCTTCTTAGAAGTTGCCAAAAGGGGATCAGTAGTATATTTTGCCGTGGTATATTCGTTTTTAGATCAGTCCATACTGCTTGAATCTATTGTTCTCCTGTTTCCTAGATTGTTAGTCACAAGAGCTTTGTCGATTTCTGCCCTTTTCTTGTCAAAATCGTCTTCTATGAATTTTGACTGTAGTTTGGGAAGAATGGGAGGTAGATTTCCTGCATTTTCGTTGTGGTGCATATCCTTTGTGGTCTGCAAGCTTTTGTCCGATCTTAAGAATTGGAATATAGAATCCTGTAATTCATTGGTGTTTTTCTCCAGTCTCATTACCTGTTGAAATAGAGTTTCAGACGGTTTAGGATCCAGTTTTATAAATATTTTCCAGACATTGTGGCTTGCAAGTAATGAGTTCTCATGTTTGAAGATTATTCCATGTTTTACGATGTCTTGGGCTATAGTTTGGGAAATGAAGATTGTTATGATCTCTGTTATCCACATCCTTTTTGCTGTTTCTTGAATTAATATTACAATATAAATTTATTAGGAAGACTTCTTATAATTTATAATTTACCGAGAGCTTAGATTCATCTCCTATGTTCTTTCTTTTTTTTTTTGGGGGGGGGGATACGAGATTAATGTTATATGCTCTTTGGAATATCCCAAAGTTTTTTTGTTGTTCCGATATAAAAGATGTGATTTTGATAGATTGGGGCGGTCAAGGTTGGAAAAAGATTAGTGTAGGCGTATTTTAGAGTATTCAGATAGGGGGGCGGTGGATCTTAATTACCTCCGTGTAAAAATTAATTGTTTTAATGTAAGATTAATCTTGCTTTAATTATTTTATTTTTTCAGCTTTTTTGTTTTCTTGATCACTTTTGATTTTGATTGATAAGTTTTAATTCTTTTGAAAACAATTTCATTTCTTCTCGCTCTATATAGTACACTCTTTGGATTGTACAAGTACTGCTTGTAATATTTTATTTCTTGGAGGGGGTCATGTTTACCTTGATATTTTACACAATTTGGGTTTCCTTCAATTTTGTAAACTAATTTTTGATTTCTACATTTGTCGAGAAGTAATAAATCTGTCTGGCAAGGACCTTTAACATACCAGTACCAAATTTTATATTGCTTTTGTAACTTTCTTATCTCATGTTGAACTAAATAAAGGTACTTGCCCTTTCTGCCGTTATATTTTATTCCTAATTTGCCTCTGGATGGTCGATATTTGGGCGTGTTTGCTAGACGTAATCCGAAGATATATGATCCTATGTTGTATTTCCTTAAGTCGTACTTAACATCCCATTTTTTTCGCGAGGATTTTTTCCCCTGACTTATTCACGATAATCATTGCAGCCGAGTATATGACATTTTCCTTGGCATGTTTAATGCATATGAACTCCGTGTCAATAATTGCTTTGGCCATTATTCTGAAACAAAAGGTAGTTTCTATTGATCTTTGATTAATTTACGATTTACTTTTTTTTAAAGATTGGTTATGATTATGGTACACTCTAGGTCGAAGTCAAACTACCTTTTCACCGGCATTTCCTCAATACATCGGTTACTAATTCGTTCGACCATAACTTACTTAAAGCTCCATGTTAACCAATAATGAATATTTACTTTGTGTGGAAAAAAAAGGCAACTTTAGGATGAAGTTGAACTACTTTTTCACCGGTGCCACCTTGCACCTGGTTATTTGTATGTTCGAACATAATTTCGTTCCTAAAGTTCCGTACTCTAGTTTAACGACTTTGCGGTCGCATTATAGTCTTAAAAGTATAGAGATTTTCGAGAAACTACCTTTTTGTCAATATATTGATAATGTATTTAGACCTTGTGACATTTACACTAATTCGCAGTTCCATAAATATTAACACAATACTGGTTTATAATGCATTTTTTGATACTAATCGATTTTCATGGTTATAACTCTTCAGGTAATATTATAGGGTTCTTTCATCATTCATTTTAACAAGGTTATTTATATATACAGTTTCTCCCACTGGGGTTGGGTTTTAATTTCAATATGGGTGCATCGTCCGGCAGTGCCGCCTCTGAATTTGGATATTTAAGCATATCGAGAAGTCGATAATTTTTCCATGAAGAAATATTTGGGCTGAGGAATTGAAGTTCAAAAACTATGTCATTTTTACCGCTTTTAGGCATATTTAGGTTCATTAAGTACACTAATAGTAGGTTTGGGAGGTGCAGGCATTCCAGAGTAGCGGTTATGTCGTTCCTTCGCATATTCTGACGAATGACTTTCCGGCACAGCTGAGATAATGACAATGGGTCATTTATTATCTTTACTACAGAGAAACTTAAATTTACGTGCGATTGGCAACAGCATAATTGCTCACGCACGATTAAGTCTAACCCAGGGACTATTTTTCTTCCAAAATATTCATCTTCTTGGAAAAAATTCAGGGTTATTTTCTTTATGTCTTTATAATCTCTTGGGGCAACCTGGAAAATTGCTGGTCCCATTGAAGGGTTTATCGGATTTAGATATGTATTGTTTACACAATTGACGTATAAGATTTTAAGAAAGTTTTCACCTTCTAACGTATGTCCTTGGTCTATTAATATGGCGAGAAACTTAAGAGGCCAAATTGTAGATATATTATTATCATCTTGGTCGTACCAAATATTGTCGGCAATATATTTAGACAATGAACTATACTTTGTTGCTGGGATGTGTTGTACTAAGATTCGGAAGGCCAGATTGGCACTTCGTCTAGTGTGTTCTAGTGTTCTTGTCATCGCACGTGCACTAAAATTATATAGCACTAGGCTTGCCGTTAATCTAATGATTATTCTTGGTTCCAACATAGTTTTTTGAGATTTTAGAAGATAGTATAGTTTTGGACAATCAAGATCTTCTACTGTTCTGATAAGTTCCTCTTCTTTCATTAAGTTATCGACAAGTCCCCATTCCCTTAATGGAGCATTAATATTATCTACGCTATGTCTTCTCTTAATATTCCATGAGATTCTATTTTCCCGTCTACGAGTATTTAATTGTTGATGACTTGGGTATCTTATCATGGTCACGTTTTTTTTGACTATTCTATTAGATTTTAGGTTAATATAAGCAACATAACGTATGGTCGCTTGTTTCGGCGATTCCCTTAACCAGTGGTTGAAGGTTAGTTACACGTACCGTATCTGGAAATGTGTTCTTATTTAAAATTTATCAGTAATTGAGCGATTACTTATAGTAATTAACTTTCAAATATGGATATATTTTAAGGTATAATAATGATTAAGGCATAGTTAGATAGATTGATTAGGTGTACACTGCGTTAACTTAGTACAATCAATTTGATTATTATTTGTAATATGCTGTTGTTTAGTTTGACTCCTCTGATTTATGGTATTTAACTTTCACTGGTATGCTTGGGTTGCTTTTCCTATTTGAGTTGATTTTTGTAGGAAACACCTCGGCATGGCACCTGAACACGAAATTTAATCACTCGCATTCCTGCACCGCGCCAAGGTGCACCACACACATCAAACTTCGTTGTCTTCTTTTATTTCATATCTTTGCATTCCCACTTTTGTCGTCGCATGATTTTCTTATGGTAGAGGTGAGTGAGTGTAATTTTGCGGGTCACTTTTTATAGATAGGTTAGTTGGTCGTCTCGTGAGAGTTTTCCGGTCGAACTATAACTACCAGTGAGGTAAAACACATTACATGTCATTACAGGTGCCCGCCGGCTCCCAACGACTCAGGGTGGTATCGGTTAGATTCATGATTGCTGATTCTCATTAAGTGATGATCAATTCTTGTAACTGCCTGGTAGTTTCTCATAAGAGAGCTATGGCCCTAATGAAAATGGGATGCTATGCAGACACCACCCGCCATTTCCACTTGACCATGGCTTCCGAGGACTGAAGGTTTATCTTTTCGGGAAGTTTGACAAATAAGGGAGTTGTAATGTTTGCCAAGCAACGTCTTTTTGTGCAATCAAGTCTCATATTCATGTAACTTTTTTTTTGACAGAGGATGGAAGTCAAGTGATTGCATGGTGGAATAAAGTACACCATGCTGATCCTTGGCTCTAACCTCCCATGGTTGGGGGTTGATCCGTCATCGTATACTATATGGACATTTGGATTATTGCTCTTATTCCATTTCTAGAGTACTTCAGTGGGTTGTCGCTGACTATTTTATTTTGCTTTTATGAATTAGAATTTCCATGTATATTAAGCTTTTATTGATTGCCGAAAGAGAAAAAAAAATTTTTTGTTACATTCGAAGTGCAAGGGATGTTAATACTGATTCTTCGGCTAAAAGTATGCTTCGCTTTTTTTACGTTTGATTTTTTTAAAAAAAAGAAAAAATTTTTTTTTTTTTTTTTTTTTTCTTACCGAACGAATTAAATGTGGTCTTACTACTGGGTTTTTTTTTTTTGCCAAAATTATATTTTAAATTGTAAGGGTGGGTTTTCGAGTTTTAATAAATAAGGAAAGTATTTTATTATATTAAAGTCTAGCATATTTAAATTATTTAGATATATTTCGATCGGATTGAGGGAACTCTAAAGTTTTCTATTAGCATTTGCTGTGGCATTTGATTTCTATAATTGTTGAACCTTTATTTATAGCTAAATTTTTCTTAAGTAATCTATGATTAACGAGGTAAATTTTTAATTTTAAAAAATCTTTTTTTTTTTAAATATTCATAGTTTCAATTAATTTCGTTAAGCCCCTTTTTTTGACAATATATATTTATTTTTTAATGTATTCAAAATTAATATCTTAGGCTGTAACGTTTTTTTTTTTTCATTTATTTTGGTATTTCATTTAGCCGTGACGCGACTAAAGTATTAATTTTCTAGGGTTTGTATATTCTTATTTAATGGGAGTTAAGTGAGTTGAAGTGTAAATTTAATTTCAAGGTGTCAAATCATTCTTCTCCTGTGGCAGAGTTAATGCCACTGAATATCGTGTTCTAAATTGACTTCCAAATATACAGCCTTTGAAGCCTTATCATCAAGTAAATTTTAGCTGAATGATCCTCACACACAAGGATACTGATTTGGGGGTCCAAATTCGGTACATAGCCCGACAACCACACACTAGTCTATAATGCTTTTCATATCCCTACCGCGTGGCGTTATCACTTAAGAGTTTCGTAGTTTGTCATAGGCCATATGAACTTAATCCCTTTATAATTCTCAAATGAAAATTAAAATATATTCGTTGTTGCTATATTTTGATGCCACTAAGATGCCGCACGATGGAGGGGGGGGGGCCTCATAAATTTGATTATAATGTTACTGAGAAAACCATAAACCACGTGGTTCTCGTCGGACCTATTGAGGCCTTTCTACTGTTGGGTGACAGTTTAGGTGGTTTAAGGCAGCAAGCTACGACTTTACCCCGAAGAGGACGAATTTGCAACCAAGTTAAAATCCCGAAAAGCTAATTGACTTAAAAGTATTAATAACTATATTTTAGGCTTCCCAGTTGTAAAAAAAGAAATGCCACACGGTGGCAGTACTGGCTTCAACCAAGCTGATTCGCTTTTTTTGTAACGAAATTATGCTAAGTTTGGTGATCTGTAATTGCGTATCAGCTATAATGAGGGGGGATGAGTCATTTTATAAGTGGGTGTAGGATAGATTCCTACAAAAGTACATTTTAATGGACAAACTGCTTACTCTTCATGAGGCTTCAGATAAATGTTGAAAGAGGTAGGGGGAGTAGGAATTAATTAAAATGTTTCTTCATACAGCTAAAATGTTACATTCCCATATCTACCAGCACAAAGGTTGAAAAGACAAGGCAGTTCATCATGAGCCCCGCCAGGAAATTTCTTTGGGGTGGCAGATACTGCTAGGAACTTAGTTTTCAGCAATTTTAAATGGTAATATTTTTCTTTTTCTATTTATATGAAGGAATTCAATATATTTAAAGAAATGTATGTAATGTATTTATCGATAAGAAAATCCTATTATAGAGGTTGTGACGGCTTCAGTTATGTAGAAGATAAAAAGTTTTACAGAATTTCCATCCATACAAACAATAATACTCCTTTTCATCCAACCGAAATTCTTTAGTAGTAATATTAACAAGGATTTTTCGGCAAAATTGCTATTCATCGCCAATTTTTGAAGTATATTCAAATTTTATCCAAAATTTTATAATCTTATCCAATATTTCGTAAAACTATAAAGTTTTATGAATAGAATACTTTCGGTAACACAGAAAAAAAGATCAATATTTCAATGATCTCTGTTTGGATTTTGATGAGTAATCAAAAAGTTCGTGGTAACGAACTGCAAGTACGGAGCGACCCGGCTCAATAGTAACCAAAAATCTAAAAAACGGAACTTTGATACCAATTGATATATATAAATAATTGGCTTATTGTGTTGATTCCGAATATATACGTTTCATTAAGTTTAGTTTTACCGATCAAAAGCTACGAGCCGGAGAAACTTTGTCTGATTTTCGAAAAAAGGAAGAAAGACCCCCTTGAAGTCATAGAATTTTAATGAAAATCACGCCATCAGATACAGCGTATCGAAATACGCTACTATAAAGGTTTCAAGCTCATATCTGCACAAATGTGGAAATTTGTAATTTTGCCAGAAGAAAAATCACGGGTGTGTTTTTTTTTTTTTCCAGGGGTGATCGTATCAAACCAGTGGGCCTAGAACGTCTGGAGAGGGCTGATTCTAACGGAAATGAAAAGTTCTAGTGCCCTTTTTAAGTGACCAAAAATTGGAGGGCAGCAAGACCCCCTCCGACGCCACTTTTTTCCCAAAATTGTCCGATGGAAATTTTGAGATAGCTTTTTTGTTCGTAGCTTAAACGCATAATAACTATGTCTTTGGAGATAAAATGACCCCCTACAGCCCCCGGGGAAAGGTTTTAAAGTCATAAAATTTTCCTATTGTTTTATTTGTTATTGGGAAGTATGCATAAATTTTTCCGATGGGGAGGGGAGGACAAATTTTTCTGCTGGAGGAATTTTCCATGGAGAGGGGAGTTTCTAGGGGTGAACTTTTCAGGTGAAATTTTACACTGGGTGAATTTACCAGAATTCATATAAGAAATTCCTTTATATGTCTTGCTTTCTCTTTACTGATTCAATTTTGCGCGTGGAGATTTTAAGGGTAATTGTCCGGGGTAAATTTTCGCATGTATTGAATTGTCCAGATAATATTTCTATGGAGAGGAAGATTTTTCTGTGGAGTTGGGGCCAGGTATCCTGGCGGTATTTAAAAAATGATCAGAAATTTAAAAAAACAAGGTTTTTCAACTGAAAGTAAGGAGCAACATTAAAAGTTAAAACGAACAGAAATTATTACGCATAGAAGAGATGTTGTAACCTCCTCAAGTCCTCGCTCTTAACACTAAAGTTTAAATTTTGCCTCAATTCTTTAAAAATGACTCCTGAAACACAATGGCCGTTTAATTAGAACAATAAATAACTTTTTCAAAGTGCCGAAAAACTGTAGCGTGAAGAGAAAGGTGTTGAGGAGGGGGCATCCTCCCTCATATGTGTAATAATTTCCGTTTGTTTTAATTTCTAATGTTGCTCCTTACTTTCAGTTGAAAAAACTTGTTTCTTTTCTTTATTTAATGAACCTTAGAGACCAACTTTTTTCTAAAGGCAATGGAAAAAGTATGTCAATTAAAGTAAAAGCATATAAAAATGAAATGCTGTAAGTAATTACAAAAAATATACAAAACAATAGCCTACTTACCAAAACTAAGATATAAACTCCCAGCATTCAGTTCTGTTGAGCAACACCAAAGCGTTGGACGGATATTTTTTAACAATATCGTTAGTTTTGAACTTGATTGAATATAAGAAAAAACAAGTTTTTTTAACTGAAAGTAAGGAGCGACATTAAAACCAAAAACGAACACAAATTATTCCGTACATGAAAGGGGCTGTCCCCTCCTCAATACCTCGCTCTTTACGCTAAAGTATTTATTGTTTTAAAAAAAAGTTGTGTGACAGATTCAAACTTTAGCGTAAAGAGCGAGGTATTGAGGAGGGGACAGCCCCTTTCATATACGGAATAATTTCTGTTCGTTTTAAGTTTTAATGTCGCTCCTTACTTTTAGTTAAAAAAAACTTGTTTTTTTTAATTTAATTTATGAACGTTTTTGAATTAATGCAGCTTTGATTTTGGCTCACTGTATATGAATAATTAAAACAAAATTTGCATATTAATTTAACTTTTTTGGCTAAACGGGTTTTTCGAAATTTTGTTCTGACGTAACTTACGAATTAACTTACATAACAAACCTCAATATTCTTATTTATTATTACGTATATTAGGGAGATTGCCCCCTAGTCCATACCTTGCTCTTTACGCTCAAGGTCGAGTTTTGTTCCAGTCACAAACCTCTGAATCACAAAGGCCGGTTAATTAGAATAGATAGCTCTTTTGAAAGTACAAAATAAAACTTTAGCGAAAAGGGTGAGGTATTGACTTGGGGGCGAACCCACTCATATACGTAATAATTTCTGTTTGTCTTAAGTTTTAATGTTGCACCTTACTTTGCTCCTAAAAAACTAGTTTTTTTTATTTAATTTCTGATCGTTTTTTAAATAATGCTGGGAAATCCGGCCCCCCCTTCATAGAAATGCCCCGTCCCCCAAGAAAACATCCTCCATGGAAATATCCTCCCCCGTAACCCCCTCCTCCGGCCCCCCCCCCCCTCCGCAAAAAATCCCGCCGGCATCGGCCTTATACTTCCCATTAACTAATACTATATGTTAACAATGGGCACAGTTCATAACTTCCAGCCCTTCCCCCGGGAATTGTGGGGGATTAAGTCATCCTCAAAGACATATTTATTAGGTTTTTCGACTATGCTGAACAAAATGGCTATCTAAAAATTTTAATTGGGTGACTTTGGGGAAAAAATGAGCGTGGGAGGAGGGCTAGATGCTCTCCAATTTTTTTGGTCACTTAAAAAGGGCGCTAGAACTTTTAATTTCCGTTCAAATGAGTACTCTTACGATACTCTAGGACTACTGAATCGATACGATCACCCCTGGGAAAAAAACAAAACAAAAAAAAACAAATAAACACGTATCCGTGATCTTTCTTCTGAAAAAAAATACAAAATTCCACATTTTTGCAGACGGGAGTAGAGAGGGGGGTTCTACTCCGGAACGAACCACGTGGTTTATGGTTTTTGTCAGTGAGAATTTGAAAAACAGGAACTTTCTCACATTTATGGATGGTTTTATGGATTTTGTCAGTGAGAATGGAAAAACAGGAACTTTGTCACATTTATTTGATGTTTTTATGGACTTTGTCAGTGAGAATTGAAAAACAGGAACTTTGTCACTTCCTTCTTGTTGTTGTTCGATGCAGATGTTATGAGTTTCCGGGAAACAGTATTTGTTGTTGTTGTTCAAGCCAAATGTTATGAGTTTCCAAGGTAACAGTTAGATCACGTGTTTCCTTCTCAGCCAATCAGAGGGCTTTGTTTACATAACAATTTGACCTTGAGATTTCGTATATAACGGGCGTGCAATGTGATTCAATTATCAGAAAGTATTGTGACACAATGGATAGAACAATTGACATAATTGATGAGCTTGAGGCCTTGGCAGCCGCAATTAGCAATGTAAGTGCATTTTTATTTTCAAACGAATTTTCCTTGGACATCCTCAAGTATATTCAGCTAAAACGTAAATATATTCCTTTACCCCCAAACCCCCCCCCCCCCAAACCATACAATCTTTATAATCAATGGAAAACATAAAATATATTCTTTTTACCCTAACCCCCTCCCACACTGTTTTACAATCCCAAATTCTTGCCAATAGAAATACCTTTTCGTTAAATTCCACTTTTTATTTTCCTTGGTCACCCTCCAGTATATTCAGCTAAAGTGTCTGCTGACTTCTGTCAATTTTTAATGAAAATCCCGTTCTGTTTTGACACAATCTCCTGCACGAGGCCTATTATTAGCTGACACCCTTTCCGGTCTACAAACGCGGTCAACGGAACTATTCTTCTGTCAAATTAAAACAATAATTAAGCTAGGCCTACACAACCTGTATGGAAGTAGAGAAACAAGTTATTTTCAAATTAGGGTCTAACAATATCCCCCCCCCTCCCCCATTGTATTACAACCCCAAATTCTCGCAAAAAGAAATACCATTTCGATAAATTCCTTCCCTCTATATTTCCAGCTAAATCCCCCCCCCCACTCTAATACAAACATCACTTTGCAATCTTTATACTCGATGGAAAACGAAAATATATTCTTTTACCCTCGAAACCTAACCATCGCAAAAAGAAATACCTTTTCGATAAATTTAGCCTTTCTCTGTGACACCCATCGCTATTGTTATTAAGCAACTAACTTGACAATACATTTCCGCAAGGTTATAATTACTTTGTCACCCTTTTCCGGTGTGTTCACGGTATCGGTCTAGCCAAAGGGTTTGTTGTCGTTGTCAAATTAAAACAATTTTAGGCAATAATTCAGCTACGCCTATGCAACCTGTATAGAAGTAGAGAAATGGATTATTTTCAAATTAAGTCTAACAATATATTTAGAACATTATGTAAAAGGGGGAGGGGGCAATACCTCACTTCTAACAGCTTCGTTGTAAGTAAATTATGTAAAAGGGAGGGAGGCAATACATCGCTTCTAACAGCTTCGTTGTAAAGTAAAAACAAACTATTTCTTCGCATTAAAAGTAAGGGGGATTTGGTGTGTAGACATGTACACCCATTGAAAAGAAAAAAAATTTTTAAATATTTGTTTTGCGTATCTAGGCATGTTTTTAATTTTTTTCAATCTTTCAATAAATTTTCTTTTATATTCCACGGCGTGAATCCAGGATTTTTTTTGGGTGAGGGTGTTAGCACTTTTAATAGTTAAAAAATAGAAAAGATAATTGTTTCTTACCTTAAATGCTTCTTCGTTATTTAGTGATTTTAGCTGTAACATTTGAATAAAAGGTAGTAAGATATGCCTTTCGCTTGAATAAAACGCATGATTAACTCAATGAGAGGGTAGACCTAGGATGGGTTAATTTTCCTAAATTTAGGGGGGGGGGGAGAATATGGGTCTTTCGCTTTACTATAATTAGATAAATACTTTTATAAACAAAATTATGGTTAATAATTTTATTTCTTTAAAAAGGGGGAAATTATTTTGATTTGATTTTTTTTCTCTTCTTTAAGGCAAATTATGAAGAATTTGCGGCCCCTACATCAAAGAGACCTATGACTGGTGCAAATAGCGAAGAATACTCCTCGCCGCCACCCGCTAAGAAAGCAAGGGCTAATAATGCGCCCCTTGCGAAGGCTACTGTCATGCAATATGGTCGCTGGACAAAACCCTCTAGCTCCACGCTACTTGACCCAATGCAACCTCTCAGAAAACCAAAGCGAGAGTGGGCGAATAGCTACAATGCCGAAGCCCCACCTACGCAAGCTTTTTCAAGGGTCTCAGAAGCTGTCCCGACTGCACAGCCATATGATATTGCTGGCCCAGCTGCGAAAGAAATTAAAGTCACCGCTCCCTCCACCCTCCAACATACGTTACCTGGACCTCTAATAGCTGCCCCATCAACACTAGATCAGGAGGTTACCCTCCAGCACGCACTACCTGGTCCTTCGCGCACCCAAGCCCAGACGAATTATGCGAATGTGAGCATTTTTTCCTACCTATCTATTTCTTCCAATGTTTTAGTCCTTTTCAATCCCAATATAAACTTATCGCAGCGAGATATTAACCCCTATTACAATTTTTTGCTAAGAAACCACTCTTTTCTCTGTTGCTATCGCTTCACATATAGTTTAGATACCATTGAAACTCAAATGCTATTCCATTCACAATTGAATATTATCTTGCTTTAATCTTTGGCTTAAAGCTCCGCACAAACATATAAATAGATCTGTTTCATCCCCTTTTCCTGTTCTATCATTAGCGACGGTTAGACCGCCAAGTCTAGGCTTTTCAATGCCTTTAACATAATTCTATTGTTTGGCCAAGAAAATTAGCTGTGAATTGTCTGCAAAATTAAGAAATTGGAATTCTATGTAAGAGCGAACTTATACCCCAAAAAATAATAATTGCTATTTATTACATTGCTGAAAAGGGGGGGCATAGATACCCTCGAATCTTTATGGTCACTTAAAAAGCACACTAGAACTTTTAATTTCCATTCACATAGTTTTAAGAGAGATTATTCTTTTGCCACATATTGGCGTTCTAATTTACACTGAATATTTCTATCGTGCCAAAGATTTTAGTGAGGGGGAAAGCGAGTTAACGGTTCTCGACATTTTGAAGTTCAAACTCGTTCATGTAACCTCCATATTTATACTCTAGTGTTTACTGAACCTGTATGGTATTAGAAATATTTCAACTTTTGAAGGGCATTATGAGAAGGGGGACTGGGAAGAGCTGTGGGAGGCACTGCATGAAGCGCCGCGGGCCCGAGAAGCGCTGCAGGGACGCGCCGTGGGCCAGGAAAGCGCCGCAGGGATGCGCCGCAGGGATGCGCCGCGAAAAAAAAAAACTTCTACGTAAAGCGCTGTTTTAGATTATCTTAAGTTGAATTAACTAAATGCTTTTAAGCAATAATAATTTTAACAGTAGGGATGATTTGAAAATAAGGTATTTTTCATTTATAGGTTGGTGCATTTGTCCCATATTCACCGTCCAGTGAAGAAGGGGAAGAAGAGGCAGTGGAGTTTCAAGACAACGAAACATGGGACGATATCATTGAAGTACCTTTTAATATTGATGAGTATTTAAATGATTTTTATAATGTAGAAGCTAGCACAGTTGAGCTGGTAGACTTGAGCCCGAACACTTTGAAGCTTTTTGATGATTTTACAGAGACCCCTTCTCCAGCCTCC
>NW_028297537.1:0-13872 GCF_049724085.1 Artemia sp. Qi Xiang Cuo
CCAACTCTTTCATTTCAACGAAAGCAATTCAAAATGAACTTTGAAAAATCAAGAAAATGCAACTGTGACAAGGTAAACCACAACCAAACACAACTGAAATATTCAAAGTCTTGCTTTTCAGGAAAAGAAATTCAAAATGAACTTTGAAAAATCTTGAAAATGTAACTGTGAAAAGGTAAACAAAAACCAAACACTACTGAAATAGTCCAACTCTTGCAATTCAACGAAACAAATTAAAAATAAACTTTGAAAAATCAGGAAAATGTAACTGTGACAAGTTAAACCATAACCAAACACCACTGAAATATTCCAACTCTTGCATTTCAACGAAAGAAATTATAAATGAACTTTGAAAAATCAATAAAATGTAACTGTGACAAGTTAAACCATAAGAAAACACTACTTAAATAGTCCATCTCTTGCATTTCAACTAAAGAAATTCAAATTGAACTTTTTATAAAAAATAAAATTTAAATGTGACCATTTAAACCATAAGCAATCACTGCTGAAATATTACTATTCTTGAATTTAAACGAAATAAATTCAAAATGGGCTTTGAAAAATAATGAAATGTAACTGTGACATGGTACACCACAACCAGACACTTCAGAAATATTCAAACTAATGAATTAAAAAGACTTCAATACGACTTTAACATATAAAATTAAATAATATTTAACTTTGACATGTTAAACCAAAATCAAACGCTACTGAAATATTCCAACTATTGCATCTCAACGAATGAAATTCGAAATAAGCTTTTAAAAATAAAGAAAATGTAAATTTGACAATGTAAACCATAACCAAAATCTAATGAAAACTTACATGTATTGCTTTTCAAAAAAGGAAATAAATAATTAAATTTTAAAAATAATTAAAATTTAAATGTGACAAGGTAAACCAAAACCAAACAATTCTGAAATATTCCACCGCTTGCATTTCAGCTAAATAAATTCAAATGAACTTTGAAAAATAAAGAAATTGTAACTGTGACAAGGTAAACCAGAGCCAAAAACTACTGAAATATTTCCAGCTCGTGCTTTTTAACGAAAGAAATTCAAAATGAACTTTGAAAAATCAAGAAAATTTAACTGTGACAAGGTAAAACAGAACCAAACACTACTGAAATAGTCCAACTCTTGAATTTCAACTAAAGATATTCAAAATGAACATTGAAAAATCAAGAAAATGTAACTGTGACAAGTTAACTCACAACCTAACTCTAGTGAAATAGTCCAACTCTAGCATTACAACAAAAGAAAAACAGAATGAACTATGAAACATCAAGAAAATGTAACTGTGACAAGTTAAACCGCTACAAAACTCTACTGAAACATTCCAGCTCTTGAATATCAACTAAATAAATTCAAAATCAACTTTGAAAAATCAAGAAAATGTACCTGTGACAAGGTAAACCACAAACAAACACTGCTGAAATATTCCAACTCGTGAATTTCAACGAATGAAATTCAAAATGAACTTTGAATAATCTTGACATTGTAACTGTGTGAATGTAATCCACAACATAAGACTACTTAAAGGTTCAATATAGTTAATTTCAACTAATGCAATTAGTAATGAACTTTTAAAAATAATGAAACTGTAACTGTAACAAGGTAATCCATAACCAAACACGACTGAAATAGTCCAACTCTTGCATTTCAACGAAAGAAATTCAAAATGAACTTTGAAAAATCAAGAAAATGTAACTGTGACAATGTAAACCACAACCCAACACTACTGAAATAGTCCAACTCTTGCATTTCAACGATAGAAATTAAAAATGAACTTTGAAAAATCAGGAAAATGTAACTGTGACAAGGTAAACCATAACCAAACACCACTGAAATATTCCAACTCTTGAACTTCAACGAAAAAAATTCGAAATGAGCTTTGAAAAATCATTAAAATGTACCTGTGACTAGGTAAACCATAACGAAACACTACTGAAATATTCCAACTCTTACATTTCAAAGGAAGAAATTCTAAATGATCTTTGAAAAATCATGAAAATGTAACTGTGACAAGGTAAGCCACAACCAAACACTACTGAAATATTCCAACTCTTGAAATTCAACGAAAGAAATTCAAAATTAACTTTGAAAAATCAAGAAAATGTAACTGTGCCAAGGTAAAACATAACCAAACACAACTGAAATATTCCAACTCTTGCATTTCAAAGAAATAAATTATAAATGAACATTGAAAAATCAGGAAAATGTAACTGTGACATTTTAATCCATACCCAAACACGACTGAAATAGTCCAACTCTTGCATTTCAATGAAAGAAATTCGAAATGATCTTTGAAAAATCAAGAAAATCTAACTGTGAAAAGTTAAACCATACGCAAACACTACTGAAATAGTCAAACTCTAGAATTTCTACTAAAGAAATTAAAAATCAGATTTGAAAAATCATTAAAATTTATCTGATACAAAGTAAACCCGGAGCAAACACTACTGAAATAGTCCAACTATTGCATTTCAATGAAAGAAATTCAAAATGAGCTTTGAAAAATCTTGAAAATGTAACTGTGACAAGGTAAACCAAAAGCAAACACTACTGAAATAGTCCAACTCTTGCATTTCAACGAAAGAAATTAAAAATGAGCTTTGAAAAATCAAGAAAATGTAACTGTGACAAGGTAAACCACTAACAAACAATAGTGAAATATTCCAACTATTGAATTTCAAATGACTAAATTCAAAATTAACTTTTAAAAATCATGAAAATTTAACTAAGACAAGGTATACTACGACCATACACTATTGAAATATTCCAACTCTTGAATTTCAATGAAAGAAATTAAAATGAACTTTGAAAAATCAAGAAAATGTAACTGTGACAAGGTAAACCACAACCAAACACTACTGAAATATTCCAACTCTTGCATTTCAACAAAGGAAATTCAAAATGAACTTTGAAAAATCAAGAAAATGTAACTTTGACAAGGTAAACCACAACCGAACGCTACTGAAATAGTCCAACTCTTTCATTTCAACAAATGAAATTCAAATGAACTTTGTAAAATAAATAAAATGTAACTGTGACAAGGTAAACCAAACACTACTGAAATATTCCAACTATTGCATTTCAACTAAAGAAATTCAAAATGAACTTTGAAAAATCAAGAAAATGTAACTGTGACAAGGTAAACCACAACCAAACACTACTGAAATAGTCCAACTCTTGCATTTCAACAAAGGACATCAAAATGATCTTTGAAAAATCAAGAAAATTTAACTGTGACAAGGTAAACCACAACCAAACACTACTGAAATATTCCAACTTTGCATTTCTACAAAAGGAAATTCAAAATAAGCGTTGAAAAATCAAGAAAATGTAACTTTGACAAGGTAAACAACAACCTAACTCTACTGAAATAGTCCAACTCTTGCATTTCAACGAAATAAATTAGAAATGAACTTTTAAAAATCAATAAAATGTATCTTTGACAGTTTAAACCACTACCATACACTACTGAAATATTCCAGCTATTGCATTTAAACTTATTAAATTCAAATGAAACATGAAAAATAAAGAGGATTCAACTTTGGCAGTTTATACAAAAACAAAACACTACTTAAATATTAAAGCTCTTTATTTTCAACTAAATTAATTAAAAAATTAACTTTTAAAAATAACTAAAATTTAAAATTTAAAAGGTAAAACATACCCAAACACTATGGAAATAATCTAACTCTTGAATTTCAACGAAATAAATTCAAAATGAACTTAGAAAAATCAAAAAAATGTAACTTTTATAAGGTAAACCACGCCCAAACACTACTGAAATAGACCAACTATTG
Source organism: Artemia sp. Qi Xiang Cuo (assembly GCF_049724085.1). Classification (NCBI taxonomy): domain Eukaryota; kingdom Metazoa; phylum Arthropoda; class Branchiopoda; order Anostraca; family Artemiidae; genus Artemia; species Artemia sp. Qi Xiang Cuo. Next base: position 3,812 of record NW_028297537.1, read on the forward strand.
CATTACAACTAAAGAAATTCAAAATGACCTTTTAAAAATCAAGAAAATGTAACTGTGACACGGTAACCAACGACCAACCACTACGGGTTTGGGCTTGGGGGTCCGGAGATGGCTTTGGGGGGTGGGGGTGGGCCTTTGGGGCGCCGGGGGACCGGTGGAGGGCCTTTGGGGCACCGGTGGCCCTTTGGGAGCCCGGGGGACCTTTGAGGACCATGGGAGGGCATTTGGGGTTGTTGGGGGCCGGTGGAGGGCCTTTGGGGGTCTGGGTGGGCCTTTGGGACCCCGTTGGTCCGTGGGGCGCGCGGTGGGCTTTTGGGGGGCCCGGGGGCCCCTGGGAGCGAGGGGGGCGCTTGGCGGCCCGGGAGCGGCCTTGGGGGTGGGGGTAGGAGGATTGGAACCCTTTGGGGTTGGGTTAGAGTACCTCACAACACTGTTCAAATGAAGCTTGTGTATTATAACGACCACACTCAAAACCTCCTCCAAAATCTCTTCAAAAATCTTCTTTTAAAATGTCTCTATCTGTTTCGCCGAAATAGTTCCATAACCTGTCTAAAACGGTTTCGCCCAAATAATCACTAAACGTAAATTCAGCGTGTTCCTTTGTTATTGGCATCTCTGTGGTAACGCATTTCAAATTAATAGGAAACCTTCTCGCGCGCTAAAACAATTCATCGCTAAGATGTTTCTTGCATAATTGTTTCCATTGCCTTGGGTTATTAATATCCTTTGGAGTTCGACCAAAAGAGTTGTTCCCGAGGCAAAGACATTAATGATATGGATCTATTCCTGGAGAAATGTTTCTAGGCAGAAATTTTTAAAGTCTGACAGATGATGTCATTGATTGATTGATCTGTCAAGAAGGGGACATTAATTTGTTGTTTCTAAGGGGACTTATTGAGTTACGATAGGTGAATTGAGGTCGACTGCACAGGTGTTCCACGGTCGATGTTGTTGTAAGTGCATGCTCTCAGCGAATGTCAAGGTCGTTGTTGTTGTTGTTGACATACTTTGATTACGAAATCAAGTTCTCGGAAATCCACTTCCCCTTCGATTACGCAATCAATTTCTCGGAACTCAACTTCCCCCTTGAGTCCTAGATTAATAACATTGTTCCCGTTAGAATTCAATGCGCATGTGCAACCTTCGTCCCGGAGCTATTACACATAGAAACAACAAATAAATCGATTTTGGAAAAAGAGGTCATTGACCCCATTACGTAATCAATCTCCCTAGGGAGGCTATGCCCTTATTAGGACTCCCGTCAGCATTAAAAATGACGACAGAACCACGTGGTTCCATGCCCATATATGGTGTTCGCGTGGGAGTTTTAAAAAAAAGTGTCCGGATCGGGATTCGAAGGGGTGGTGTTCTCGTGGGGCTGGTACCCCCTCCTCTACTAACATCGAATCTGTGATGTTCCAAGATGTGCGCGCATCTTGAGGGCGCAGAATATAAAAGTGGGATGAATCTCGTAGGCCGCATGCAGCCCGTGGGTTGGCCACCCCTACTTTAAGCATTCTCTGAAAGTTCCAACTCATTACCCAAATCCATTCTCAAGATACGCCCTTTTGACAATCTGCATGTACATAGTGAGTTTTAATTTAGTTCAAATTTTCCCTCGTACTCTGTCAAATATAGAAGATCATAAGTAGTGGGGGTCAATCTTTTCTGTGACGCCCATATGGACTGCTCTTTTCTTCTGATTGTTCAAGAGCTCAAGAATGTTTAACGGTGATTTCCTTTTTTTGTGACCAGGTGTCGTAATTTTAGGCGGAATTCCCGCCCAGGCAAGATTTACAGAATTTCAGTTTTATATTATATGATTACTTGGAGTGTGGTCCGCATAATAATCAAGTTTTAATAATATGGGGAACCCCTCACCCCTGTTTCTAGGAGATGCCCTTTAACGTCACGAGACACCCTCACTGGTTTCTGTGACAGCCCTCTGGCGTCACACCCTTGCACCTGTTTCTAGCTGGAATGATTCCCATTTTTTACAAGAGTTCATATCCTTGGCAAGAGTTCAATGGTTAGATTAGGTCAGGTGAATTTCTATGACAGCCCTCTGACGTCATGTGACAAACCCCCGTTTCAAGCACATGTTACACCACGCGACAAACCCTCGCCTTCAAAGGGTCAGATAAGTGGAGCTACCAACCCCTGAAGCCGTCACACCGAAGCAATGTGGTTACCGGTTCTAGTAAAGGGAACACACTTGGCAAGACTCCGTGACAGACCCCTCTGGACTCCAATGACGTCATACGACTTACCTATGGAGGAATCCCCGCTTGTAGCACACCCCTTTCGTAATGATTGTGCATCACTGTTATAATAATACTTTTTTGTCATTAGCTTAATGGCGGCACACACTCAATGTAAGTTTACGAAATGATTGCACATCCATCACTTCCAGACAATACCATTTTGACATTTTTCGCCCAAAAGCCTCAAGATATTTTGATTTTTCGGCTTTTCATTTTTCGCTCAAAACACCTTTCATTTTTTTCTATAGTTCCTGACCCCGCCAGAACTCGAAAGGTCATTCCCTTCCAATGGTACAGGGCCCCAAGCAAGTCGTCCATGAAACCATTGCCAATTTTTTGTATCTTGAACCGTATTCTAAAAATAAACTATTGCATGACAGCTAAGATTCCCCATTTTTTTGGCACTCGTTAGAATGACGTGTTTACATCGAAAATTTTGCACGCACTCGGAAAACATCTATTTCCAGGGGACATTTATTCTCAAGGTATTTTAAGCGATAAAGGAGAAAAGTGTGTTTAAATTACGTAAACACCTGGGTATGAGAGACGCATCCCAAACAGTAAATCTTAAAAACAAATTGACAAGTAAAAAAATATAAAAAAAGCTAAAAAACACGACAAAAATAAAAGATGAAAAAGCCCCAAGTTAGGGTGGGAACATGATGTTCCCACCCTAACTTTTAAGCTGTAGTTCAACCCACAATGACATTACATGACTGCCCCCCCTCCACAAGACTTTTTTCAGGCATTTCCTATTAAAACATATGGTTTTAAATCCTGGGATTCATGTTTTTTGCAACCCAAGCACATCATGATGCCCCACAAAATACTCTACACCTCCATGGCATTTCACCCATGTGACAAAGCCCCCCGCCCACCCCCGCGTGGGCTGACCTAATATTAGTGAAAAATTTAAACCATTTTAAGAGGTATTATTGAGAGACTTTTAAGGAAATGCACCGTTTCATTAAGTATTGTTAGATTTAACTCCCCCTCAAGCAAAAAATTCATTTAACACCTCCCACCTTATCTTTAAGCTGTAGAGTATACTAGTCAATGACAATTCATACCACCTTGGTAAAATATGGACGATATTAAACACCCCCATGACATTGCTACATCTCCCCAAGACATTTTTCAGACATTTCCTATTAAAAAAAATGGTTTTAAATCCCGTGATTCAAGTTTTTTGCAACCCAATCCTAATGCCCCACAAAATACTCCACACCGCCAAGGCATCATCCCCATCCATCACCGTATTGCACCCCCCCCCCACCCTCTTGGGTGACCTGATATTAGTGATACATTTAAACCATATTAAGAGGTATTATTGAAGGACTTTTAGCGAAATGCACCATTTAATTGAGTATTGTTAAATTGTACTGCCCCTCTTGGGAAAAAGTTCATTTAACACCTCCCGCCTTATCTTTAAGCTCTAGAATATACTAGTCAATGACGATGCATACCACCTTGGCAAATTACGGATGATATTAAACACACTCATGACATCGCTACATCTCCCCCAAAACATATTTCAGGCTTTGCTAATAAAAATTATGGTTTTAAATCCCCTGAAACAAGTTTTTGCAACACAGCCCTATCATGATGCCCCATAAAACACTCCACACTGCCATGACATTTCACTCATGTGACAATGTCCCCCCCCCCCATCCCCTGGGTGACCTAATACTACTGATACATATAAACCATTTAAGAGGTATTATTAAAGGACTTTTAACGAAATTCACCATTTCATTGAGTAATGTTAGATTTAACTCCCCCTCTAGGGAAAACATTCATTTAACACCTCCCGCCTTATCATTAAGCTTTAGAGTATACTAGTCAAAGACAATGCATACCACCTTGGTAAATTATTGATGATATTTACACCCCCATGACATTGTTACATCTCCCCAAAGAAATCTTTTAGGCATTTCCTAATAAAAATTATAGTTTTAAATCCTATGAAACAAGTTTTTGCAATACAGCCCTATCATGATGCCCCCAAAAAAAAACCTCCACACTGCCATGGGATTTAACCCATTTAAGATAAATTCATGGATATTTCACAATATCCTAACAATAGGTTCAAGCCTCCTAGTAGCATTCATTTTCAGAGGGCGCCGTGATAATAGACGTAATTTCTTAGGCACTATTGAGGCTTATAAAATATATAAGCAATAACATGCGTAATTTAAGGAAAGACGAAGGGGAGGACTCCAGGGGAGGGGGAGTGTCTGTAAGGGGAGGAGGGCCGTTTTTTCCGTCAGCACCACATCACTGTTTTATTTTTATCGTTACGCAAACCGGTAATTTTCAAGCGTACATTTATTTTTATCCAGCCTCCATCCAATAAGGTACCGACCTGCTCGCTGGTCACCTCCGAGGAAGTGTTCAGTCCACCGAGTGGTTTGTCCCAGCCCGACACACCCCAGGGGGGGGGCATTTTTCAGAAAAAATATAAAACCACGCAAAGGGTGGAAATTCTTGTTCCCCCCATCCCGTGCGCTGTGGGAGAGTTTGGTCAGTGTCGTCTCATTCGAGAGACAGAATCCAACCATCCCACGTGATGCAGGGGACTTTGCTCAATGTTGAAGCGTTCCGAGGGGGGGGGGGCAAAGTCCGGGCGTAAGCTAGGCAATAAAGGAAGTTAAAAAATGATATTGCTCGAGATAACATAAAAAGTAGCAATAATAGGGAAGTTATCATAGAATTTCTAGTATATGACCACCTCTAAAATCATATCATCTCAGTTTCTAGCGCAGTTTCAGCTAGCAAGACTCACGTGCTGGCAAGATCCCCACCCTGGCAAAATTCCTGCCATTGGTACATTGTTCTTTCTGGAAGATCCCCGGGATTTCTAGTGATCAGGTCTAATATGAATGACGCAAGTGTATCTCACAAACTAGACTAAAAGGACCCCTTTGGACCCCCCCCCCCACCCGAGCACGGCACATACGTTGATGGTGCGTATTAACAGCGGTGCACATCTTAAGCAAAGATATGGAATACACTTCCTTTCTGGGCTTTAATATTTCATAGCGATAAGACACATTTGTTTCTCTCGTGATGCTTTGTAAGAACGTTAGAGAATATGATTTTTTTTTCCTGGAACTCCAGCCACTCTTGAGTTTAATGTTTCTTGACAATAGGCAATAATAGCGTTTTGTTAGCGCTATGACACAAGGCATCATCGGCGTAAGAGTCTTCTAACATTTGAAACATGCAAAGACCCACAGACACTTTCTTAGAAATAGCATTTTTCATTATTATGACAACTTATCTGCTAGAAGTAACAATCTTTCTGTCAAACATACACAATTTTTCTTAGAAATAACATTTTTAGTTATTATAACAAGTTTCAGTCGAGTCAGATGGTTAAATTGAGATTGACTTGCAAAAGCTAAGCAAAAAAGTAGAGAAACAAATATCGCACTATTGAAATAAATTTTTCTATAATTTCTTTTTTTTTATTTCGTTATTATTTTAATGTTTTTTAGTATTATATATTTTTTAATTACTTACTTACTTATGTCCCATCCGTCCTTGAAGGTCGTTTTGGGGCCTCTTCTTTAACCAGTTCATTGATGTGCCTCCTGTAGGTACTTCTGTTGTCAGCCAGGCGGCAGAGTTGTGGCAGATTGTAAGGTGAGAAGTTTTCTTTCCATCTCTTCGGAGGGTGACCTCTGGGTCGAGAACCGTGTACTCGTCCATCGAAGGCTATCTTCGGGAGACGAGTGCTAGCCATGCGTTGGGTATGTCCAAGCCATTTGAGTTGTTGTAGTTTTATTTTGTCCAGTATTGTAAACTTGACTTTCAGATTATGGAGAAGCTTGGAGTTGGAGATTCTGTCATGGAAGGTGATACCAGCGATGCGTCGTAGGGATTTGGTTTCAAAGGCAGCTAAGTGGCATTGATCGTCTGTTTTAAGCGTCCAGGATTCACAGGCATGGATGGCGATCGGAATAATGAGGGAGTAGAAGAGTCTCGTTTTGAGATTTGTATTTAAGTTCTTATTCCTCCAGATGGGCATCAGAGCTTTAAAACTGGAGTTAGCAAGTGTCAGGCGTCTCTTGATGTCTTTGAGTTGGTTGTTATCATAAGAAAGTAAGCTCCCAAGGTAGGCGAAGCCTTCCACCCACTCAACGGTACCTTCACCAAGCTGAAGGCTGAGATTTACCTGTGAATCGAATTTGCGTGAACAGCGCATGGCTTTCGTTTTTGAGGTGTTGATTGCCATCCCGAAGAGGTTGGTAGACGAGTGAACGCTGTTAGCCTGAGATTGTAGATCTTTAAGGGACTCGGCTATCAGGACTATGTCATCAGCATATGCCAGTTTGTCTATCACCACTCCTCCGACAAGGGTGCCGGGCGGGTTATCCTTTATTGAAAGGGCTGCAGTTAGGAAGAGATTGAACAGCTCCGGTGATATTAAGCAACCTTGAAGTACTCCAGTAGAGGTTTTGAAGCTCTCGGTAAGTCCTTCTCCAGTCATGACACGGGCTACTGAACTTCTTATACATATCTTTGATCAGCGAGATCAGGTTGGTTGGGATGCCAAAGTGAAGAAGGATGTGCCATAGACCTTCTCTCCATATCCGATCAAAAGCTTGTTTAAAGTCTATGAAAAAATGGTAAATGCTGCGGCCAAGTTCACTATACTTTTCCATGATTTGCCGAATAGTGAATATCTGATCAATTGTTGATCTATTAGGTCGAAAGCCGGCTTGGTATTCTGGAAGGACCATTGAGGAATTGGCTCGTATACGCCGGAGCATGACTCTTGTGAGGATTTTGCTGCGTGGCTGGTTAGACTTATTGGATTGTAGTTGTCGCAGACAGCTTTAGAGCCTTTATTATACAGAGGGATTATCGTGGCTTCGCACCAGGGTGAGGGGAAGTGACATTTTCCAAAGCAGCTGTGGCAATTTTTTGGTAAAGGTCAAGGAGAGGTTTGCAGTTTACTTTCAGTAGTTCGGGCTGGATTCCATCGGGGCCGGCAGCTTTGTTTGTTCTCAAGTCTCTGATAGCTGCTTCTATTTCAGAGTGAAGAGGAGAAGGACTTGGATCTGTAGAGGTTATAGGGAAAGCGTTGAGAATTGTTGGGTCTGGGTGGATGTCCAGATTCAGTTTATTTTTAAATGGTTTTTCCATCGAGAGCGGATTCCGTCAGTGGATTGTGTTTGGTTTCCATGTTCGTCGAGAAGGGAGAACGCTTTTATCTCCTTCTTTTTGGCCAATTCCCGCACTCTTCTATACATGTAGTGGAGGTCTTCTTTCTTGAAGGCCGATTCATATTGATCACAGGTTTCTTTAATAAAAGCACAATGAGCACGTCTGATGGATTTCTCAACAGCTCGTTTGAGTTGCTTGTACCGGTCCCTACTTTCTTTATCTTGCTTCTTCGTGAGTTGGCGCTTTTCGTCACAGAGTGAAATGATCTTGTCTGTTATCCAAGGTTTCTGAATGTTTTTTTGGGTACCCAGTGTGGAATGAGCGACATCACATATGATATTTGTCAATATCTTCCTTAGACAGGATAGGTGGAGATCTCGACGTGAGCTCCGAAATTTTTTCGGATAGAATATTACAATGTTAAAAATATATAAAAATAATAGTAAACATAATTAATAAAAATTCATTATTTTTCAATTTGTTACTCCAAAAAATATCTATAATAGGTTTAAATCTAATATAGGTATATTTAATTTGATATGCGGCCCACGGAGTTATGATACATTTCCATTGTGACCCGCAAGATAATTTGGGTTGACCACCCCTGGCTTAATGGGTAAGATCAATTGACCAAAAGGTAATATGTACATGCAACTACTAATACTACTATCACTGCTACTTTTTATGCTACAACTACTACTGCTACTAAACTATTCTTACTACTGCTTCAATTGCGACTGTTTGTAAGTATAAGAGTATTAAGATGAAAAGGGCGTCGAAAGGGAGTCGAAATGGGCGCATATGCAATATTTTTGGCACGGCTTACCATATCGAGCAGAAACTTCCAGGGTATCATGTTCAACTGGTCAAACGGAAGCATGTACTTGCTACTATGGCTGTTGATACTTCTGCTACTACTTTTACTACTACAAACACAACTGTAAATTCTATTGCAACAACTTGTAAGGCTAAGAGTATTAAGATGGAAACTTTAGGGAGTATATGAATATACAAGTTTTAAAAAGGGGTTATTGGTCATGTCAAACCAATGGCCAATTATATCAAGTTGAAACTTCCAGGACTTGATGAGGGGGATCTTGAACTGAACAAAAGACAATATGTTCTAAGGGTGCGAAGTTGAAATTTTCAGGGAATGAGGGAGGAAGTTGGACTGAATGACAACACGTCGTCTTTAAATGGGTTGTCAAAAGGACGTAGCCTATCAGGAATATTTAAGTAGCAGTTTGATGTGAGAATTTAAAATTTCACATAGTTGAAACAAGGCTTGCTGTGGGGGATATTCAACTAATCAAAAGACAATATTTGTATCCTAATGCTACTGCTTCTACTAATACTGCTACTACTGCTCTGCTACAACTAAAGCTAAGTCTACTACTATTACTACTACTACTACTACTACTACTACTACTACTGCTACTTCTACTGCTACTAATGCTTCTACTACTGCTACTACTACTACTACTGCTACTTCTACTATTACTGTTACTACTGTTACTACTGCTACTTGTACTAAAGCTAGGGGCATTAAGGCGAAAAATTTGGGAGACATGGAAACAGTATTGATCAAAATTCAAAATCCCTATGCACATACAGGTTGTCTTGAGTACCTATCACTAATTTTTTAGGAACAATATGTTATTTAGTTGAAACTTTTAGTATGTGTTGAGGGGATATTGAGGAAAACCAAAGGTGCTATGTGCTTCCTAGTGCTAATGCTACTACACCTATTGCTACTATGCAAGCTAAGGGTATTAAGGTGAAACTTTCAAGGAATATTTGGGTGAATGTGCATACTATTTTTATTACTACTAGGAATGCTGTAACTAGTGATGCAAATGGTAAAGAGATAAAACTTTTATAGAGGGGAGAGCTCTGACGTACATTTTGTGGAAAATGTTTTTTAAATTTATCGTCATAAAAAGTAAATTCTTTTAATGCATTTATTATTATAAAATTCTTCCTTTTTTATTTCTTTTAAAAATTTTGGTTTCTTCTGAAATAAGTCGGTCCTAAATTATAGTTTGTTACCACGAACTGTTCAAAACCTCTGGACCGTACGATATTTCCCCTTGAGATGTGGTCCTGTCTATTTGAAGAATCACATAAAATTTGTTTTCAGATTATCCTCTAAATTTCCATAGGAAGACCTCGAGGAGGTGCTTCAATAATGGTTTAGATCTTGTTGATCAAAATGCCTTCGGATCAAACATTCATCTGTTCAATCCGATATTGCTTTCAAAGATGGATTGGGTAGAAGCTATTCGATGCCTAAATAATCAAGCTGTTGCTCCATCAAACAAGACACTTGTCTGGTAGTGTTTTGATAAGCAAGAGCTTGTGGTTGATGCTATAGCATTTTGAATTTTCTATTCAACTTCTCTTCGTTATAATCAGGGGGCAAGTATACAGAATATACGCTTGTGTAATTGATCTTCATAGCAACGGAGACATCCGTGTGTGAGAATGTGAGAAAGCTATCATAACCTGACTAAATTGTAAAAATAGCAAACTATGACTTTTGAGTAATGGTAAAAGTAACGAAGTATTAATTTCCTTTGTGTAAGGAAAACAAACCCAACATTAGATTTGAATAAGAATACC
>NW_028297538.1:0-13870 GCF_049724085.1 Artemia sp. Qi Xiang Cuo
TTATGTGAACTGGGTCGACGCTATGTAAAAGATGTCGACGTCATACAACTATTAGTCTTTAAAAATATTAATACTTTCCAAAAGTCTTACATTATATTTTCATATAAATAGTTATTATATTTAGACAAAATCTTGAATCTTTAATTACTGTAAATTTTCAGGAATTGTTCTTACTATGCATCAAACATTCACTTTGTTTTTATTAGTTCTTTCCAGTCGTTTTGAGTATTACAGTGATTTTATATTATCTTTTTTTCAATTGGTTAGGTATGTGGTTAGGTGGGGGTAGTAGCTAAACTACATGTTAGTCTAAAGGTGGATTTTTTTCAAATTTATAATTAGAAAAAAAAATTAAATATGTTTGGTGTTATTAAAGCACACATGACACAATATTATTTAGAATGTTGATGGTTATAGGGGGTGGGATGGGAGGGGGGATCAGTTGCCAAAATCCTTCTTGTAGTAACTTATCGTTTTAAGTTTGAACTGAGTATTAATTTGAATTACTACTCGTTTAAGATTTAGTAATTCATTTATATCAGTATCTGTCATTTTTAAGTTCGGTGCTATTATTCATTTTAATTTAATGCGATTAGGGGTTTCAATTGTTGTTTGATTGTAATTTCTGGCTGTTTTAAGTGTAAGGTGCTATAGAAACATATTTCTGCTCGTCTTAAGATTTAGCATGGCTCTTTACTTTTCTTTACAAATTCTTTTCAAGAAAGTGAATTAAAATTTATTATCATGTGCTTGTTTTCGCTTTTATTTTGGATAATACAATCGAAAGAAGCCACCTCGGAGAAAGTTCAAAAATTACATATGAGTGAAAATGGAATAGGAGAATAAATATCTGTGAGAGATATCAATCAGCTCTCTTTAATTTCTGACTCTTTAAGCTCTTTTATTTGACTTTTAAGTGCGCTCTTACATGGCGTAGTTTAACAAAGATGTCATTCTGGCAACCTTCATGCACATGAAATCTTTTGATTGATGTCGACATCACACGCATACACGCCATTTGGGCAATTTGAGTCAGATAGTGCAATTTGATGTAGTTACTACCATAAGCATTCCGTGGAAGTTTCAAGTAAAAATCTATTGTATTTCCTGGCAAGGCCGATTAAAGAGAAGGGGGAGAATATGGGGTTTAAAACTCTCGAAATTTTTGTCTGATTCGTAGAAACATAACAAAAATGTATATTTTTTATGTATTTTTTTCAAAGTTTTTTTGTAGCCTCCAAACCCTCGAACAAATATCCCAGATGCAGCCTTGTTTCTAGGTACATAAATATAGGTAATGGTTCCACAGCGTTTTAAACGACCCATTTACATTGTGGCCTTAAAAAGGTAAATGTATATACAAATATTTCTATTTAAAGTTCATATACAAAAATAAACTGAATATTAACAGCTGAGTTACTAATATCTTGGAGAATATGACTTATAAGCTGGACTGGGGTATGCTGGTGCCTTGTATGCCTGTGCAGGGTATGCTGGGGCTTTGTATGCTGGGGCTTTGTATGCTGGGGCTGAGTAAGACGGCTTGTAGTTATAGTTAGCTTCACCAGAGTACTGAACATCAGCAACATATCCGGTGTAATCATCAGCAGTGTAAGTTACGGTCTGCACACGACCGTCTGGAAGAAGAGTCTGGTAGCTGCCTTTCACGTAACCGTTGCCATCAGAGGTTTCCTGGTGGTTGTAGTCGTTGTAGGTGTAGTCGTCTTTAACCGCCCAGGCAAAGTCGTAAGGCATTGGTGGATGCTACAATAAATAATGGGACTTAGAAAAAACTGAGCTAAGCGCAAAAAATTTGAAACTACAGTAATAATGTGCATAAGAAATTGAATAAACTTCATCATGAACATATAACTGAAAACAAAATAATGAATTTGAAATAGGCCTGCTTGTCTACTGTGAATAATGAATTATAAAGTTGTTTAAGTTTGATGCTAATTGCAAAACACTAATCAGACTTAAAAAATACTATGCCTAACTTGACTAACTAACTATGACTAACTTGATACTATAATAAGAAGTTCATTACATAACAGATAATTGGAAAAAAAAAATAAACAATCAAAGTAAAGTAATCCTATGTTTCGAAACGTTTCTGAAGAATCCATCAATCCTGTTCAGAATAGTATGAAGATTAGAATGACTCAGTAGGTTTAAAACACTTTTATAGTGAGAGAAGGAGTCAAAACCCGAACTCTTGTTTGTAAGGATTTTTGTTCGTTTCACGCTTGGTTTGCATATTCAATTTAAGTTTCACTTGTTTTAACATTTATTTACTCATTTATTTTAGTACCTATTGTATGTTTGTTTACTATGATGTTTGTTTACTATGTTTATTTAATTTATGTTCGTTTTGATTTTCATTTATACTTCAGTAAGAAAATATTTTTGTTCGTTTTAAACTTGGTTTGTTTATTCAATTTAAGCTTTACTCGTTTTAAGGTTTATTTATTCATTAATATTAGTACCTGTTGTATTTTTTTTGCTATGATTGTTTATTTTATTTTTGTCCATTTTGGGTTTCATATATTCTTTAATTGTAATTTCTGGGCGTTTTGAGTTTGAGATATTATAGGTTTCTCTGTCTTTTGATCTTAAGTTTAATATGACCTTTACTTTTCTTTAAAAAAACTTCTATTTCGGAAAGTTTTGTATAATTAATTTGAGTGAACGAAAACAAAGTGTCACAGTGTGCAGTGGTTGGATATTTTATATTTCACAAGACTATCGCAGACTATCTAAGTAATATGACATATGTTCTGTAAGTCAATCAAATAACAGCATATACTTTTCAGCAAGTAATTTGGAAGTATTACCTTATTTTAGGAAAAACAGAAATTGTCATGTGTATATACTCTTGATTTTTTTAATCTAATTCGTTAAATAGAAAATTACACCACACCACCATATTTACCGAAGAATAAGGACGAACAGGAAATCAATTTTAATGAAAATGACCTCCATATGCAGTTATGCCATTTGTGGGGTAGCAAGTGCCAAGTTAAAAAAAAGAAGCAAGGATGAAAAGTCTGCAAAATTAAGCTGGAAGCACAGGGTACTTAGGAAGGTGTCTTTCCTTTGTAGGTGTGATTGCCTTTGGGACAACACTTTATCCCAAAGTGTCTTTGGAATGTTATAACACTAACGGAAATGCGGCACTGCCCTTAGAATGTGATACTTTTCAAACAACCAAACGAAAAATATTCAAAAATCGTGTTTTTCTGGTATGAATATTGATAGGTTAAGGGGGGAAATGCTCTCAATTTATTGTTTCTGTTATATTTATATGTGGCTAAAGTTAAAAGCTGCTAAAAAAAAGAAAAAAAGGTGCGTTGCAGATAAATTTATTTTTCCCTGAAGAAACAAGGCATTACTTGATAAATATAAAACTTACGTCGTTTTTATATGATGGCTTGTAATCAGGTTTGTAGCCAGAATAGGATGGCTTAGGGTACTGGGGAGCAGCACAAGTGACGGCAACTAGGGCAGCTACAATAAATGCCTGAAAAAAAAAAATAGGCTATGCAGATCGCTGGCAAGAATCCTTGAAATTATTATTTATTTATTTTTTTCAATTACGCTTCTTATATTTAGCGTTTTTATGACATATATTTTTATGCAAGTTAATTTAATTGTTCTGTACCTCATGTTTAATACAATTGATATAGTTTTCTGCACAGACAGATGTGATAACTTACTAAGGGATATGGTTTCAACTGGATACACATTTTCAAAGAAGGCTATTTTTCAAACACCTGTCCTGTAGAGAGGGGATGAAAATTAAGGAGGGAGAGGTTTAATCAGCAGAACTCAGGGCATTAACTTGTAATCCCCCAAACAGACTGGTGCTGAGTGTCGTAGTCTATCTTAAGTTTTTAAACGGAAAAAAAATCCTAGGAAAAGGACCAGTTAAGCAAACAAAAGTAAGAAAAACCTTTCTTCTCTTTTAAAATCCTTTTTTAAGGATTTCAACAGAGCTGAAAACTTTATTTAGAAAACTAATCTTTCAGGAATTTTTAATTTACTTGATCTTGAAGCACTATATATTCTTTCGAGTGAATGATGACCACCCTTATCCCCTAAGTGCCCACCCGTCTTTTATCTCTCATCAAAGTAATTATAATCTTCATAATAGAAATCACACTCAAACTCCGTTTACCCCCTTCGTGTCTACATTGGCTGAAACAATAGATGATTTATTTTTCCTTTTTTTTGACACCCCTAATTTTCTGAACCCCACCAATGTTCGTTGGGATCAGGGGAGCAAAGCCAAATTTGTACCAAATGGTGGAGTTTTGACCAAATGGACTTAACTTTTCTAAATTAAAACATTTGCTTTATATATCTTTTGCATATCTCTAGTGAATTGAATAATAGCTCCTCGCCCACCCTCGCGAACCTATTAATGGTTAAATCTGCAATTATAATTCTTTTTTTGTTTCTAACTTTCTTTACTAAACAAATATTTACAAAGATCAGAGAAGCAAAATTAAATTGTTCAAAACAATGGGTATTCTCAACAAAAATATTCAGAAAGCACTGACACAGAAGTTTTGTGTTCTTGACTTTTTTTTTCAAGCCTTCTTGATTAAGGTCTTGTGTTCATAGATATGTTTCTTGTAATTGTTCATGAAGTGGGTCCATGTAACCTTGAGTGCCATTAAAACCTTACAACTGTTCAGAATAACCTTTTCTGCAAGAACAAAGGATCCTACATGCACAACTTCACATGTGTAACAACATTGGAACATGATTTTTGTCATAAAACACACCAAATTTTTATGTATTAACTTTAGCTTTCATACTGACAAGGAATTAATCTGGTACAATCTTTTATCTCCTTTCTATTTTCCTTTGAATGTTTTGGGAAAGCATTTGATTAATCTTTCTCCATTTTTACAATTTGATACTGAATTTCTTATTCATGCAAAGACTAATTTAGATTTGAAAGTTAGGCCTTCCAAAGTCTTAGAAATAAAAAATATATGTTTATGGATTCTACTAGGACTAGAGAAGGGGGTGCCGTGAATTCTATTTACGACTGATTTGTAAAATAGGGTAGAAAATGTAAAAATTGAAAATTAAAACAGTCAATTTAGATCTTGATATTGGTAAGCATTAAAAAAAAAGATCAACAATCTTAGTTAATTGCCAAATTAATTTATGGAATTGAAATCGTTTTCTTTTGTTTATTTTTCCTTTAAAGATATTTGAACCAGTGCCACCTCACGGGATACATTTGCGCCATTAGGATAGTTGTTTAGGGATTTATGCATTAAATTCTTCAAATTGATTTTTACAATTCTTTAAGAACGACGGATTAAACACGAGGGCCATTTATTTTGACAAGAACTTTTTTTTAGTACTGTGAATCTTTAGAGTAAAGAATCTTTACAAATCTTTACGTGAATCTTTACGGGATTGGGAAAGTGCAGCCTCCTCATATACATGGTAATAACTTTTAATGGTGCTCTTTACTTTCATTTGAAAAAAAACTTTTTCTTATCTAATCTATTATAGGTTGCTGACAAAACTCACTGGAATCAGTTTTGGTTTACCATGACATTTTGGAAAATTATAGATTGGGATAAAGATTTTACGTTTAAAAATTGTATATTTAACAGTTTACGTGTTGTTTTTTTTTGTTTTTTTTTTGACTCGTGAGTTCTTAAGGTTTTATTCATCTTAACTGAAAACGGGCAATGAATAATATTTGGAAATGCGTGCCACTTTTCTGTATTGAACTAACACAATTGTTTTATTTCACTATATTTTGTGGAATATTATATTTTAATTTCTGCCGTAGATTCAGCCATTTTAAACTTCAATTTGCTTCAATTTTGAAATGCCGAGAATTTGTTTCTATTCATTTTGTTTTGCTAGTAGGCTAGGCAAATATAGAATTTAATCCTACCTTCATATTTCCTGTTACTTTTTTGTAGTAGTGTTATGTAAATACAAAATAAAACTGATATAGAATTAAGCAGCCAGTAACCTTTTATATGTTTTAAGTGTGAAAGGCCAACGCCCATTCATCAGCTTTTTGTAAACTTCAAAACGTATTAGGCAATTTTATCATAGCTACTTTAGTTTTATAATATTAAAAAACACACACAAAACCTTGCATATAATACAACGGCATAATATAATAATGCATTACATATAATATAATGGAGGGGTCATATGACGAGTAAATAGGATGAATTGAGTGAGTTGCGGAAGGAAGTGTATTGAGAGTGCGGATGAAGCTTCTGAAGGTGTTAAAAGGTTAGGACGATTTCTTTGGCTAGGAGTGGAGCATAGAAATAAATTTTTGTAATTTGTGAAGAAGGTTTGTTTACGTAAAGTAATTTAATTAAAAAAAAAAAAAATAGTTTTCTTTGCCATACCCCTAGGGCTTTTAAAGTAATTCTTTTTTTTATTAAGATTTTTTTCTACTTAAAGTAAGGAGCAACATTAAAATTAAAACGAACAGAAATTATTCTGTATATGAGAGGGGCTGTCCCCTCCCCAATACCTCTCTTTTTTTACTTAAAAAAAAAATAAAATCCTACCTCCTCAACTTCTCTCAGTGACAACAGATTTAGGTTCAAAATACGACACATTTTAACTTTAGACATCATCTACTCTCTTCACACTAAAGTACTTATAAGAAAGGTTTTTTAAGTTCTTCTAAGGAAGGTTGTGATTCTGATTACACGGCTCTTGTGTTTCAAGAATCTTTCTTAAAGAATTAGGACAAAAAGTCAAACTTCAGCGTAAAAGCTGGGGTGTAGAGGAGAGGGAGCCTTCCTTATATACGGAACACTTTCTGTTTGTTTTAACCTTTAATTTTGCTTTCTATTTTTCAGTAAAAAAAACTTATTTTTTAAATTTAATTTCTGATCATCGTTCAAAGAATTCCAAGAAATCTGCACCCTCCTTGAAAAATTTCCACCACACGAAAAATTTCTTCATAGAAAGATCCTTCCAGGTAAAAAATTTCCATGGAAGTTAGTCCTGGAAAACTCTATCCATGCTGCGAATTACCACCAGAAAATATTTTGCTTACGATTCCACCTGAAAAATACTCCTTAGCATACTTTTGTTTGAAGAAAGGCTTACTTCTTATTTAATTTCTCCCGCATAAAATTTCCCCGTGGAGAATTTCACTTGGTAATAATTTTCCCGTTAAAAATTTCTCGCCTGGGAAATCCACACCCATATTATCCACAAGAAAATTCCAACTCGGCCAAAAATTTCCCCCAGACAATTCCCCTAGAGCCCCTCCACATTTATAATAGGGATGCCAACGAGAAAGTAGGACAAATAAACAGAATTTCGTATATGAGTTCTTGCGAATTATCCTCGTGCAAAATATGCCCTGGAAAGTTCATCCCGGGAAACTTCCTTCCCAATGGGAAACTTCCTTCCAAATGGGAAATTCTTCCCATATAAAATTCATCCTGAGAAAATCCCATCTAAAAAATATATCTGTATACTTTCCAATAACCCAAACTACATATGAAAAATGGGCAAATTTCAAAACTACCCTTCCTCTGGGGGCTCTGGGGGGGGGGCTTATCATACCGAAGTACATGGTTATTGGTCCTTTCAACTAAGCTGAACTAAATAGCTATCTCAAAATTTTGCGCCAGACAACTTTAGGCAAAAAGGATGTGGGAGGGGGGCTAGTTGCCTTACAACTTTTTGGTTACTTAAAAAGGTCACTAGCGCTTTTAAGTTTCGTTAAAATGAGCACCTCTCAATCTTCTAGGACTATTCGTTCGATAAGATCCTCTCTGGAAAGAACAAAGAAAAAAAAATAATAAACACGCATCCATGATCTTTCTTCGTACAAAAAATACAAAATTCTAAAGTTTCAAAGATGGGAGCTCAAAACTCTATAATAGAGTCATCTATTCCACTGAGTTCGATAGTGCAATTTTCTATATAATTCCTTGACTTCTGGGGAATTTTCCTCCACTTTTTAAAAAATCAGGCAATTTTTCTTAGGCTTATAACTTTTGATAGGTAAGATTACATTTAATGAATGCTGTATATTTTGTAATCAAACAGTTCGTGGTAACGAAGTGTAAGTAAGGAGCGACCCGGCTCAATGGTAACCGAAACTCTAAAAAACGGAATTTTAATACCAATAGATACATCAAAAGAATCTGATTTTAATTTTGATTTCAAATATATAACTTTCATCAAGTTTAATGTTACCTATCAAAAGTTAAGCGCCTGAGAAAATTTGGCTGATTTTCGAAAAAAGGGGTAACGATCCCCTAAAAGTTATAGAACCTAAATGACAATCACAATATCATATTCAGCGTATCAGAGAACCCTACTGTAGAGGTTTCAAGCTCCTATCTACAAAAATGTGGAATTTTCCATTTTTTGCCAGAAGAAAGATCACGGATGCGTGTTTATTTGTTTTTTTGTTTTTTTGTTTTTCTTTTCCCCAGGGGTGATCGTATCGACCCAGTGGTCCTAGAATATCGTGGGAGGGCTCATTGGAATGGAAATTAAAAGTTCTAGTGCCCTTTTTAAGTGACCAAAAAAATGGAGGGCAACTAGGCCCCCTCCCACGCTCATTTTTTCCCAAAGTCACCTGATCAAAATTTTGAGATAGCCATTTTTTTCAGCATGTTCGAAAATATAATACGTATGTCTTTTAGGATGACTTAATCGTCCGAAGTTCCCGGGAGGAGGGCTGAAAGTTATTAATTTTACCCAATGTTAACATATAGTATTGGTTATTTGGAAGTATACAGTACAGACGTTTTCAGGGGAGATTTTTACTGGTAGTGGGGGGGGGGGTAGGGGGTTAAGTGGGAGGATCTTTCCATGAAGGAACTTTTCATTGGGGAAGGGACATTGCTATTAAGGGGACGCCGGACTTCCCAGCATTATTTAAAAAAAGATCAGAAAATAAATATAAAAAAACAAGTTATTCAACTGCAACAGCAGCAACATCAAAACTTTAAACTAACAGAAAATATTACATATATGATTGGGTTCACCCCCTAGTCAATACCTCTCTCTTTAAGCCAGAGATTTTTTAGTACTTTCATAAGAGCTATTTATTCAAATTAATGGCCTTTGTCAGTTTTAAAGAATTGGAACAAAATTCGAACTTTCGCTTAAAGAGCAAGGTATTGACTAGGGGGCGAACCCCCTAAAATACGTATTAAAAATATATGAATATAGAAGTTCGTTACGTAAATTAATACGTAAGTTACGTATATTTATTACTAATAAAAACGTTCGTAAATAAAATGAAACAAGTTTCGAGAAAGCCATTTAACCAAATAAAAGTAAATTCATATGAAAATTTTGTTTTAATTATTCATGTACTGTGAGTCAAGATCAAAACCTACATTTATTCAAAAACGTTCAAAAATAAAATTAAAAAAACAAGTTTTTTTTAACCGAAAGTAAGAAGCGACATTAAAACTTAAAAAGAACTGAAATTATTCCGTATATGAAAGGGGCTGTCCCCTCCTCAACGCCTTACTCTTTACGCTAAAGTTTGACTTTCTCACAGCTCTATTTTTTTAAACAATAAAAGCTTTAGCGTAAAGAGCAAGGCATTGAGGAGGGGACAGCCCCTTTCATATACGGAATAATTTCTGTTCGTTTTAAGTTTTAATGTCGCTCCTTACTTTCAGTTAAAAAAATGTTGTTTTTATTTAATTACCATAAGAAACCAATCCTTTTGATGTATTAAATAAGAAAAAAAAATATGTTCTTTAACTAACAGTAAGGACCAAAATTAAAACTCAAAACTAATAGAAATTATTCTGTATGTGAATGGGTTGCCCCCCCCCCTAGCTCAACACCTCGCTCTTCACGCTAAAACTTTTAGCACTTTTAAAACAGCTTTCTATTCTAATTTAATCTGTGTAAGTAGCCCTTCTTATTAAATCTGGACAAAATATAAAATTATAGTGTAAAGAACAAGGTAATGAGGAGGGGGTGACCAATTCATATAGGGAATAATTTCTGTTCGCTTTTGAGTTTTAATGCAGCTCCTTACTACCAGTTAAAAAAACCTGTTTTTTATTTAATTTCTAATCGTTTTTCAAATAATACCGGCAAATCTGGCTCATCCTCCATGAATATTCCCCCTTTTCACTGAAACCTTCGTAACCCCCCCCTGTCAAATACACCCTCCATAAAACTCCCTCCAGAGAGTTCCACCCTCACTCCAAATCCCTCCCCGTAAAATTTGTTGTGGATGATTTCAGCCTGAACCATTTCCCTTCCGAGGAATTTTTACCTGAAAAACCAAACACACTGAAAATAGCCCCGGATAATTCCCCTGCAACATCTCCACGTGCAAAATTGAGTTGGTAAAGAGTAAATAAGATAATTAAGAAGAATCCCGTGTAGCAAGTCTTTAAAATTTCACCTGGAAAATTAATCTCCCGAAACTGTCCCTCCCCAAGGAAAATTCTTTCTACGGAAACCAGCCCCAAGAATAAAAGCCCTCCTTCAAAAAACTTCCGTATACTTCCCAATAACAGATACTATACATAAACAGTAAGCATATTTCATAACTTATAGGTCTCTCTCCATGGACTTTGAGGTGTCATTTTACCCCTAAAGACATAGCTATTATATTTTTCAACTATACCGAATACAATGGCTATCTGAAAAAATTGATCGAATGATTTCTGGGGGAAAGAGATGTGGGAAGGGGGCAAGTTTCACTTCAATCTTTTTGGTCACTTAAAAAGGGCATAAGAACTTTTAATTTCCGTTCAAATTCACCCTTTCGCGATCTTCTAGGACTAATATTTTGATAAGATCACCCCTGGAAATAACTTTCGCCTGGCAAAAATGTTTTGCCAGGATGTTTTTATTTTTGTTCCTTACCATATTTACCCGGGCTAAGCGAAAAACTTAAAAGAATTTTACAGAGTAATGGTCTAAAGGTAGCTTTAAAGAGCAGTAACTCTTCGGGTAGTTTTCTAAATTCTGGGAAGGATCTAACTTCATTGGGGCAACAAAGTGGGGTCTATTAGATCCCATATACTTTCGGAAGCTCATACGTGGGACGTACTAAGAATTTGGAAATGAGATTATTACTGAATAAAGACTCTATTTCATCGGCTGTAAAGCAAAATTATAAACCTGAAGATTTCACTTAAGCCCTTTCAGAACATATTTTTAATTTTCCAGACAATTTTATTTTGTTGGATAATGTCTCTTTGATCTCTAGGGACCGGGGTTTCAAGCAAAATTTTCGTGAAACTCTTGAAATTAAGAAACTTATATTCAAGAATATGACACTAAACAGAGACACGGGTGGATTTGGTTTGAACTCTATTTACGCGTTTCTTCTGATAAAATATACAAAATTCCAAGCTTTTGCAGATGGATGCTTGAAAATTCTACAATAAAATTGTTGGATACACTGAACCTGATGGTGTCATTTTCATTAAGATTCCTAAACTTTTGAGGGATGTTTTCGCCCTTTTGCTAAATGCAGGCACATTTTTTGCAGGGTCATAGCTTTCTAAAGGTATCACTAAACTTAAAAAGCCTTATATATTTGGAATCAGCATAATAAGCCAATTTATTGGATATACATATGTATAGAAGTTAAACTTCCGTTTGTTAGAGTTTCAGTTACTATTGAGTCTATAAATAAAAGTTCAAATAGGGACAAAATCCTTTTAATAGACAGTGATGATGATAACAGTGATAGAAATTCACAACAATACCAGATATTTTGGTCACATATGCAGTGACCGTCATCAGTAGCAAAACTAAATCAAATTAAAACAACAAAAAAACAAATAAAACTACATATTGTTTAATTCTCTAATTCTTTCAAAAGTAAAGGCAGAAGCTAGCCTCTTTGACCTATTTGGATTCGGTTCATTAACGTTCAATGATATAATACTTAGACAGAGGTCAACTAAATTGGGTGAATTAAACTTTAACTCTGTCAGATTTTAATAAATCATCATAGATAGGATTTAGCCCAAATTGAAATGTGTCACGATTCAGAGCAATATTCTTGAATAAGATTTTCTTTATTTCAAGAGTTTTACAGAAATTTTGCTTTAAACCCCAATCCCTAGCAATCAAAGAGACATTATCGAAGTACATAAAATTGTCTGGAAAACTGAAAATATGTTCTAAAAAGGCTGAAGTAGAATCTTCAAACTCAGAACCTTCTTCAAAGTCAAAGAAATAGAATCTTTATGCTGTAACAATCTCATTTCCAAATTCTGGTTACTACGTCCCACATATGAGCTTCTGCAAGTACATGGGATCTGATTAACACCACTTTGTTACCCCAGTCTATTTAGATCCTTCCCAGAATTTAGAAAACTACCCAAAGTATTTTTACTCTTTAAAGCTAAGTTTAGACCAATACTCTGTAAAATTCTTTTAAGTTTTTCACTTAGCCCGGGTACATATGCGAAGGAACAAATCACATCCTTCTCCCGAGTTGTTACCAAGACTTCCTTAGAAATCTCTAGGAACCTTTTTCCTCTTTTTAAAAATATCTGGTTAATTAACCACTATGGATACATATTGCTTATTAGTATTTTTCTTACAAAGGACAATTCCCCCTCAATAAATTTTGGAGGGAAAATACTAAAGATCCGGTCAGTTAAAGAAATGATCAAGCTAATTTTTACTTTGCGAGCGTGACCGGAACCATGAGACAAAAATCTATTGTTATTTGTCGGTTTTCGGTGAATTTTAAAATCTAAACTATTTAAATTTTTCAAAATAAGAACATCAAAAAAAAAAAGTTCCCCATCCTATTCTAATTTAAGAGTAAGCATTAAATCCCCCCAAAACAATTAAGATTCTCCAAGAATACTTTTAATCCTTCCTCCCCATAGTTTCCTACTTACACATTGTTATCCATATGTCGGCCCCAAAAATATGTTTTAAAAAATATTAATCTAACGCAATTGTTTAAATATTCTCCACAAAAACATTAGCTAATAAAGAAGATAAAGGGGCTCCCATAGGTAAACCATTTATTTGTTCAAAAAACTCCCCTCTGAATTGAAAAAAAATAAGAGAACTTATTATACATCCTTACTAAATACATAATTACAGAAACTTCCAAATCTGTTTTTCCACTAATCAAGTCCAAATTTCTTAAATGCTCTCTTTCTAGAAGAGTTTCGGCTGATTCTACATCAATATTTGTGTACATTGATACAATGTCGAAGCTTGAAAGCAAAGAAATGGAAGAAATTACTACTTTTTTCAGATTTTCAACCGATTTTGAGGAATTTTTAATGTAAGAAATATGTGTAGACAAAATTGGTTTATAGATTGACACTAACCACTTGCTCAAAACACTTGTTGGTGACCTTGTACTTGACACATTGGTCGTAATGGTAGGTTAGGAGTAGTAAGAGAGGTGCTGATTCTGAATACACATGCACTTTCACAAGCCTGAGGCATGGATATGTGTGTGTATTTTCAAGTAATTGGGTTACCAGGGCCAGATAGCTATTACTATGAACCCTACGTGGGTTGGCAGACAGGTTTTCTATCATGAGACTCATTTTTTGTGTGTCAGTTGATTGGAGAAAGCTTGGTGGTTAATGCATATGATAACTTGATTGGTCGGTTTTTAAAAAACTTGGCTAGCTATAATGTACTCGGTTAGAAAAAAACCCGATATAATGTCTGTACACTTCGTTCCAACTTTCATTATATTTTATGACATTGTTTATACTACACTATATATTATTAACTTAGAAAACAATGGATTCGTTAATTTTCAATGTGAGATCCCAAAGGGCTCCGATCCCCCCACCCCAACCCCGAAGGAAGCCACCGGTCCTCAAAGGTCCCCCAAGCTCCCAAAGGGCCCCCG
>NW_028297539.1:0-13838 GCF_049724085.1 Artemia sp. Qi Xiang Cuo
ACTAAATGTCCCATTATTACCTACGTAACACAACAAAAAATCAAGAATTTATGCGCAGTTTTAACTAGCTAAGGCTATATTTGTTAAAAATGGGCCATTTTCTTAAGAAAACACTTACATTAGAAAAAAAAAATACTAACTCCTTTGGGGTTACCTTAACCGCTAATCAGTTTAATTCTTTTTTTTCTCCACCTTCATACATTTTGAAAATCTGCTTGCACATAGTGTATTTTGATTTAGTTCAAGTCAACCATACGGGTTTTTTTGTTTTCGCTAGCAAGTCGACCCATAGTACAGCACTATAAGTACTCTAAGAAATCCTTCTCCCATCATCCCATCCCTCCACAAATATTTTATTCAGAGATTTCATGTTAAAAAATTATCCAATCACTAATTACCCCTTTTTTGCAGATGCTAAACAAAAAAAAACCTGCTTTTCAAAATGTTCGTATTTGCAACTCTGTCAGTTAACACTAAGAAGTGAATTGGTTAATCCCATAGCAATAACAAAAGGCTTAGCAGTGATTACATGTCATTTTTCGACTCGTTGTCGGTCGCAAATTGAGTTAGCTTAATGCAAATGAGATATCATTTTGATATCTCTAATAGCGTATGCGATACTGGGGCGAGATCTCAGATACCTTTAAGCTACAGGCTATTAACCGGATTCCATAGCTACAATATTCTCTTTGAAAAGGTGTAGAGCTTCTATAGTCTAGAATAGTGACATAATTTCACTTTATCGACCCTCAAATTCCATTTAGGTTGCCGTATATGGTGTACCCACAGTATTTCCATACACCTATTAGCCCAGAAACCTGTCTGATTGCCCCAGAAACTTGTCTGGTTGGCCCAGAAACTTGTCTGGTTGGCCCAGAAACTTGTCTGTTTGGCCTAGAAACATGTCTGGTTGGCCCAGAAACTTGTCTGGTAGGTTTTGTACAAGATGGAGCATAGTCTACCCAAAGTATTAGGCCATGTGAGGGAGCTCTGAATCTCTTTGAAAAGGTGTCGAGGCGCAAGCAAATAACGTTGCAATTCCTAGGGGCCAAGGTAAATCAAGACGAGGCATTCTACTAAGGCTGCACATATTTCTTGGGAAATTTTAAGGAGGTGGAAAGTAACATCTAAATTTAATTACCTTATTTCTCAAAAGCTTTTGTTGACTTCTTTAGTTTCATCGCCTTTTTTTGTAGCGGTTATTGGGAATATCCAGACTAAATTAAAACTGGCAAAAATTAATTTTTTTTTTATAATTTTGTATAGAAGTAAAGAGCAGAATGAAAACTTTTAACAGAGATCTTTAGACTATGCAAGACATATCTACAAAGCTGGCTAAAAAACTGACTCGTAATACTTTCTAATATTTAAAGAAATCGAGAAACTAGTGTTTTACTGAAAATACCAAACCGATCCCCCAAAAACAGAATATTCACCTAGGAGCAGAAAATGTCATTAGTAGCCTACAGTAAATAAATGAAAATAATTTGTTAAGGTCTCTATAGTCTACCACTGGCTGTGAGACTATAGATATGATATCAATGATTTTTAGTCAGGCATGTATGGAGGATTTCTTTCGGAGGGGTCGACAAAACCATTTTTTTTTTAAATAAGGATATGAGTAAGAAGCACCCATAAATTCAGAAGAATCTATGAACGTGGAGGAGTGGCTATCCTCATGGCCCTCCCTTTGGTTCTTCCCTGCTTTTAATATGCAATTATCTAGCAGGTATAATTAAAAAGAACGAGGTAAGCTCAATTTTCAGTAGTACAAATATTGGGATATATATAACGAGTCAGTGTATTTGAACTAGTTTTACATATATATCTTGCGTAATTTCTAAAGCCATTATTCGTTTTAAATTTCTACTTCGTTCTTTAGATCCGTCAGAAAAAAATATTATTTTAAATAATTAGTACCTTAAAGTGATTAGTATAATATTGTACAGAATAATATTGCTGCAGATAAACAGCAAATAGAGATTATTCGTTGTTTTGGTAGGTAATCAGAGGTTAAACAGAATCGTGTCCTATCCTCCTTTTTATTGATGACTTTTATAGGCCTTGTCCTGAATATCACGGCTAAGGCTTTGGAAGAACACGGTAGCAAATAGAAAAGTAAAACATCCCCATGTTTAGCTTATGCATGTGTTTTGAGTATCCTACATAAAATGCTGGATCTTTGAGAATCCAGGGCTTAACAAATGTTAAGGAGTCGCTTAGGTTGCCCTCCAATCGCTTTTGACTCTTAAAAGGGCACTAAAACTTTCAGTTTCCAATCAAATGAGCCCCTTTTAAGTTTCTACAACAGTACCTTCTATATGAAGTGCCTTGGTCGAAAAATAAAAATAAATAATACATTGTGCCCACACTGTTCCTTACTTAGGCAAATGTTAAACTTAACAATTTAAATAAAAAAAAACGGTAATTTAACAAATGTTAAAACAACAATTAAAAAAACGGTAATTTAACAAATGTTAAAGTCGTTTAGATTAAGAATAGATGGGGTGAAGAGGGAATTTAGGTAGTGAGAAAATGGATCAAACATATAGCTTCGCTTGCCTGGTTAGAATCCTTAACAAACATGGCGGATATAGTGAATCCGTAAAAAGTAGATGAGCCAAGACCCAGGGTGTTTTTTGGCAGTTGAAAAGGTTTCAAGGAATAGCAAGATAAATTGGCGAACCAAGATTATAAATATTATGGGATATTTGTTTTATGGGAGCGTGGAAGATTTGTTAATTGATCCCAGAGATACTACATAAGGATAGTCTTAGATACTCGAAAATATTAACATGCATCAAGCAATTAACTACAGAAAAATGAGGTTCGATCCCGTTTTCTACGCCTATAATAAAATAAGGTAAAGATGATTCGGCCACTTTTACTAATTAATGATGACAGATTGCCAAAGTTTGTGCTTTTTGGCAATCCTTTTGGAATGAAACGAGAAGCAAGTCGTTCCAAAATGAACGGGAAGAATTCATAAGAACAGATTTAAAGGGGAGCTTCTTTGCAGGAGTCAAGAGGGAAGCTCTGAATGGATTGGAAAGGAGGGGAATTGTGCTCAGCTGTTTTGGTCTCTAGCAGCTTCTTGCTGCAATTACAATTAGCAGCAGCAATTGTTTAAGAGTCTTTCAAAGAATTTCAATTTATTTCATTTGTTTCGAACGTAGTCTGTACCTCAACATACTGTTGACAGAAGGGTTATTGTAAATAATCTTTTGGCTCAATGCATTTGGATGCTGTTAAAGAAGCATTTTAAGGTGAAACTTAAAAACTAACGATGGTAAAATGCATAGAATAGTCTGGAGTTTCTAAGAGATGAAGCTTGCCTTGGTTTCTTAATATTATTAGAGGTAGCATCAATGCGGCTTGCTTCCTATCTTCTAGGCTTATTTTGACTTATATGCTCTGTTTCTACCCAAGAAAAGTAAATGATTACAGCATAGTTGCCAATAGTCAAAAATCAAATCCACTCGTCATTAAAAGCTTTCTGGAAGTTGCCAAGTAAGAAACTTTTCTGACGAAGATTCATTATTGACGTCTGATATCTTTTGGATGTGCATATGTTTGCTGGATATCAAGCGAGGATTGGTTTCTAAACATGAAATTTGAAAAGAACGAAGTTTCCTTTTTTCTTATCTAATCTTTCCTCTTTGCATCTTTTGACAGATTAAAATATATATTATTTGTTACTATTTGAACAATCTGTAAGAACATGACACAGCATAAAACAGCTACCGAGAAAGACATAGCAGATGCTTTCTTGGAATTTAACTTTAATTAATTTAAAAAAAAAACTTTTTACTGAAAATATATATCAAAGAACAGCAGAGAGTCATATCTAACCATAGAAAGAGCGAAATAAGGTCATATACTAATTCAAACTAATCATGAATAAAAATCAACAATGAACAACTATATCAAGCATCATATGACATCAAAATAATAAATGCAATTATGAATGAATAGATTAAGACGAACATAAGCTAGAAATAACGTTCAAGTCAAAAATCAGAAGAACAGAAATTACAGCAAATAAGAGTGGGCCCCATCATGCCCTTATGCCCTAAGAATAGAAAATGTGAAGGAGAGTTGTATTACACTAAAGCCAAAATTTAACACTGTGTATATAGCTGCTTTAACTGTCCATATGATAGCTATAGTAGAAGTTTATTGGAACAAATTGTTTTTTTAAGTCTTAACTTTGCTGTTTATAATCGATGGGGTAATAATAAGCTCTTAGCTCTGTTAAAATTTTACTGCAACAAATTCTATTTGACGAAATCCGATTATTTTTTACCTTATTTACCTTGTAAATATGTTACCTTATTTACCTTTAGCGACAAAGCACTTTAACCACTCTTGACATTTCAGGTTCAGTAGGGTTCTCTCTAAAAATATGGACCACAAACAAAATATTCTAGCCAGCACAATACTAAACGAGTGTGCGCTTAGTTTTTCTTGAGGAAACTTGACGAACTCAAAATTTTTACAAAAATATAGGAAATATTATTTAAAGTAACATATTTTCCAGTCTATATATGACTAAGGTCATCTGCATAGTCAAAGCCTATAAGTTATTATTGACTTTGACTAATTTTTAATTGAAAACAAATAATGTTTTTCTGATGGAAGTAAAAAGTGAATTTGAAACTTAGAACGAACGAAAATTAGTTCTATGCAGTTTTTGCAAAATGTATCTGCAAAACTGGTTCAAATAAATTTATTTTTTATATTTCCCAATATTTGTAGTTGTTCAATGTTCAATGGGTTTATTAACAAGTGAAAAGAATAAATCACACATAATCAAAATACTCAGTCCATTCCTGGACGCCGAGAACCAAAATCTTTACAATTGAACATAATACGCAGAATGATCACCGCTCCTAATCTCAGACACAACCATACCTATCATTTTCCAAATAACTAAAACTATTACCTTCCCGTTGCTTACCCTCAGGGGAAACCACCACGTCATATTTAAAAATAATATATTTTTAATTTAAGTTTACTACTTACATTTAATTCTATTTTTTTTTTTTTTTTTTTTTTTTTATTAACTATTCTTTTGTAATGCTATTAACTGATTTTTTACTCTTTTTTTATATGATGCGAGGGAGCTCCTACCTCTCAGCTCTTCTGGGATCAGGTTCCATATCTTTGCACAAGCTACGTTAGGAGCGAAATCTGATTGCACAGTCAGGGTGAGGGGTATTTGCAGGTTTGATGATGATCGGGTATGCAAATTATGCTGGTCTGAAATAGGTCGAAATAATCTTTGAAACGCAGATGGCAGCTCTCCAGCTAAAAACTTGAACACAAAGGTCAAGCATGATAATTGATGCAGGGACCCTAATGACAAGTACTCTTCATTTTTTCCAATTAATATCAGGCATCGTTGATGAATTGAATTCAGTTTTCACAGGTGGGATTTAAAAGTTGATTGCAAGATCATTGCACAATACTGTAAATGGGGTTTTATAAGAGCGTTCTGCAGGAGGACCAGCGTTTTCTGCGGCAAAGCGCTTTTCAGTTTTTTTATTATTCCAAAATTCCGGGATAGCTTCAACTCTACTGCTTGAGTATGATGTATGAATGATAGGTTCTCATCGAGGAGGATTCCTAGGTATTTTGCAAAATGCTTTTCTGGCCCCCTAATCACACCTCTGGATGTCTGGATACCACATATCTCCGGATGGACACTTCCAACCCAGGAAAAAAATAGAACGCAAAATTTCTCAACAATAATAATAAGTTGGTTAGCATCCATCCAGAGATACGTCCCCTCCAGAACCTCCCTCAGTTTAGACTTGAGCGTTGTCTTATCTGTTTCATAACGACCAAGCATAGTGTCATCGCTAAAGGCCTTGAGCTCATCATCTTCACTTTTGGACTGGAGGGAGTTTTCATCCTGGTACAAGTTACAGCAGCAAAGATTTGTTTCTGCCGGGTTCAGCACTCGACTCAGATCGTTAACATGAATCAGGAAAAGTAATGGTCCTTATATTTAGCCCTGGGGGACACCGCAGTTAACGAGCACATCGTTTCCAGGATCTTCTCCCAAATAAATCCTGCGGTCCCTCAGATATGATCTGAACGTGTCCAGAGCTTCACCTCTTAATCCTATATGTTCTAGTTTCCCGAGGAGAATTGAATGGTACATGTTATTAAATGCTTTCCTGATATCAAGCAGAACCGCTGCAGGTAGTAGACCAGAATCCAAAGCTTTGTTTATCCATAAATTTAACGCCGTTAGTGCATCATGTGTGGAGTGTCCTGGTCTGAACCCAAACTGGCGATTATTAAGAAACCCTTTCTTCTCCAGAAACTGGAGTAGCTGCTGTTGCATAGGTTTTTCAAAAACTTTTGAAAAACTGAGAGAATAGAAATAGGTCTGTAATTAGCCGGGTCAACTCGAGAACCCCCTTTGTGCAGTGGAATTATTCTAGCTTTCTTTAGCAGTTCTGGGAAAGTGCCCTTGTGCAAAGGCAAATTTATGAGGTAAGTAAGGGGCTCTATGATTGAAGGGGCAACTGCTTTTAACACTTTGGTATGTACTCGATCGAACCCAGAAGCCGAATTGCCTCTTAGATTTAATACGATTAGCAGAATTTCAGATGGAGAGACAAGTGCTATTGCCGTAGACTTAGTGCATGCCGGGCCAAGGCAATCTTTAAAACTCTTCGCGGAATTCCCAACAGAATCTGCAGTATAGAGTTAACAACCTTCCATATTTTCCGAGAATTTTTGCCACTTTCAGCTATTTTCCCACTAAAATAATCTCGTTTAGCTTTACGTAAAACTGATCGAAGACATTTCTTATATTTTTTATATTTCTCCAGCGTTGCAATGCATGAGTCATTTGTGTAATCCATCCACAGTTTATTTTTCCTGTTAATGCACTGGAGCAGTTCATGACTAATCCAAGGGCTTATGGGTTGATTTTTCCGTCCCGTCTTCCTTGAATGCTTTTCACAACAGCAATCCGTATATATTCTCATGAAAATGTTATGAAATTCCTCAAATCCTGAATTAACATCATCTGTATTCATAACACTTTCCCAGGATGTGCTCTCCAGATTTTGATTAAGAGTTTTCAAGTTCTCGTCATTCAGTTTCCCGGTAGTGAACCCTTGCTTAATCAAAGCATTAGGCTTTGGATATTAATGCTGTATGTTGAAATTTGTAAGCAGAGGGAAGTGATCTGAAGTGTCGGATAGCAGAACTGAGGCTGATGTTGGAGGCAGAGTCGAAAAAATGTTGTCAATCAGTGAGTGGGAAGTGGCAGTTACTCGGGTTGGAATTGTCGTCGAGGGGTACATATTCGGAGCAGACATTATGCTAAACAGATCTGTCTCACCGGAAGATAGAGGAAGAGTAAGATTGATGTTGAAGTCCCCCATTAAGATAGCTTCATTCCCTTGTTTCTCTAGATGGTCCGATATTTGGCTTAAATTTCCCAAGAATGAAGAAACAGGTCCTGCCGGTGGGCGGTATACTTCTCCAACTGTTAAATTCTCCTGTGAAGGTAAACATATTTCCAGGAAAATTGATTCATAAATTCCTTCTATATTCCGGGTTAATTCTTTGTTAATGCATACCGAGTACTCTTGCCGTGTGTAAATAGTTAAACCTCCTCTCTTCAATGCTGTTCTGTGCAAAAAATGGGAAGTATATCCAGGTATTTCCAGAAGGGTATCTGTTTGTCTTGTTAAAAAGGTTTCGCAAAGTCCGACTACATCTGGCTGCAACTGTTGACAAAGAGTCGTTAGATCCGCGAACGATGAGCATAACCCTTGACAGTTCAGTTGAAGAACAGTGAGCTGAGAGTCAGAGCGTCGCGTACGTAAATTACACACTTCTTCATAATGGCTTCTAGGAAATTTACTTTTATCAAACAACGGGGTATCTGATTCATTATTAATTTCTAAATAAAATATTATATATATATATATATATATATATATATATATATATATATATATATATATATATATATATATATATATATATATATATATATATATATATATATATATATATATATATATATATATATATATATATATATATATATATATATATATATATATATATATATATATATATATATATATATATATATATATATATATATATATATATATATATAAATGACCCTCTCATCATGCCTTGGAGATTTCAGCCCAATACCATATGCTTAAATAATTTTTTATACTGCTCTGCTTTTTCATTTACAAAAATTAAGAGAGAGAAATGGTTCAATTAAAAAAAACAGTGGAACAAAGCAAATGATAAGAAAAAAATAAATAATAAAGCATCCGAATATTTCGACTTCACATCTGGGAGCCTTTTTCAACAAAAAAAAAACGACAACCAGCACAACAACATAAAAACAGTACTAGTAGCAGAAGTTTTATGCATATATGAACTTTTGGCTTGTTAAGGACCCTCTCATCATGCCCTGGAGGTTTCAGCCCAATACCATATGCTTAAATAATTTTTTATACTACTCTGCTTTTTCATTTATAAAAATTAAGAGAGAGAAATGGGTTCAATTTTAAAAAAAATCAGTGGAACAAAGCAAATGACAAGAAAAAATAAATAATAACGAATCCGAATATTTCGACTTCACATCTGGGAGCCTTTTTCAACTAAAAAAAACGACAACCAGCACAACAACAGAAAAACAGTACTAGTAGCAGAAGTTTTATGCATATATGAACTTTTGGCTTGTTAAGGACCCTCTCATCATGCCCTGGAGGTTTCAGCCCAATACCATATGCTTAAATAATTTTTTATACTGCTCTGCTTTTTCATTTACAAAAATTAAGAGAGAGAAATGGGTTCAATTGAAAAAAACAGTGGAACAAAGCAAATGATAAGAAAAATAAATAATAAACAATCCGAATATTTCGACTTCACATCTGGGAGCCTTTTTCAGCGAAAAAAAAACGACAACCAGCACAACAACATAAAAACAGTACTAGTAGCAGAAGTTTTATGCATATATGGCCTTTTGGCCTGTTAAGGACCCTTTCATCATACCTTGGAGGTTTCAGCCCAATACCATATGCTTAAATAATTTTTTATACTACTCTGCTTTTTCATTTACAAAAATTAAGAGAGAGAAATGGGTTCAATTAAAAAAAAAAACCAGTGGAACAAAGCAAATGATAAGAAAAAATAAATAATAAAGAATCCGAATATTTCGACTTCACATCTGGGAGCCTTTTTCAACGAAAAAAAACTACAACCAGCACAACAACATAAAAACAGTACTAGTAGCAGAAGTTTTATGCATATATGGCCTTTTGGCCTGTTAAGGACCCTCTCATCATGCCTTGGAGGTTTCAGCCCAATACCATATGCTTAAATAATTTTTTATACTACTCTGCTTTTTCATTTACAAAAATTAAGAGAGAGAAATGGGTTCAATTAAAAAAAAACAGTGGAACAAAGCAAATGATAAGAAAAAATAAATAATAAAGAATCCGAATATTTCGACTTCACATCTGGGAGCCTTTTTCAACGAAAAAAAACGACAACCAGCACAACAACATAAAAACAGTACTAGTAGCAGAAGTTTTATGCATATATGGCCTTTTGGCCTGTTAAGGACCCTTTCATCATACCTTGGAGGTTTCAGCCCAATACCATATGCTTAAATAATTTTTTATACTACTCTGCTTTTTCATTTACAAAAATTAAGAGAGAGAAATGGGTTCAATTAAAAAAAAACAGTGGAACAAAGCAAATGATAAGAAAAATAAATAATAAAGAATCCGAATATTTCGACTTCACATCTGGGAGCCTTTTTCAGCGAAAAAAAACGACAACCAGCACAACAACATAAAAACAGTACTAGTAGCAGAAGTTTTATGCATATATGGCCTTTTGGCCTGTTAAGGACCCTTTCATCATACCTTGGAGGTTTCAGCCCAATACCATATGCTTAAATAATTTTTATACTACTCTGCTTTTTCATTTACAAAAATTAAGAGAGAGAAATGGGTTCAATTAAAAAAAAACAGTGGAACAAAGCAAATGATAAGAAAAAACCAATAATAAAGAATCCTAATATTTCGACTTCACATCTGGGAGACTTTTTCAACGAAAAAAAAACGACAACCAGCACAACAACATAAAAACAGTACTAGTAGCAGAAGTTTTATGCATATATGGCCTTTTGGCCTGTTAAGGACCCTCTCATCATGCCTCGGAGGTTTCAGCCCAATACCATATGCTTAAATAATTTTTTATACTACTCTGCTTTTTCATTTATAAAAATTAAGAGAGAGAAATGGGTTCAATTTTAAAAAAAATCAGTGGAACAAAGCAAATGACAAGAAAAAATAAATAATAACGAATCCGAATATTTCGACTTCACATCTGGGAGCCTTTTTCAACGAAAAAAAACGACAACCAGCACAACAACAGAAAAACAGTACTAGTAGCAGAAGTTTTATGCATATATGGCCTTTTGACCTGTTAAGGACCCTCTCATCATGCCTTGGAGGTTTCAGCCCAATACCATATGCTTAAATAATTTTTTATACTACTCTGCTTTTTCATTTACAAAAATTAAGAGAGAGAAATGGGTTCAATTAAAAAAAACAGTAGAACAAAGCAAATGATATGAAAAAATAAATAATAAAGAATCTGAATATTTCGACTTCACATCTGGGAGCCTTTTTCAACGAAAAAAAAAACGAATGAAAAAGAAATAAATTCGAAAACGACAACCAGCGCAACAACAACAAAAACAACATAAAAAAACAAACAAATAAATACAACTCGCATTTTTAACGCGCCCAGGACTGCAAATACTGCAATTGTCTGACTAATCACTGACAAGACAAATGAATGTCACTAGTAGGTCTACAACGGAAATTTCTCCTTTTTAAAGCCAGATTGGCAAATCTATTACGAATGAAAACTATATTTATTTGGAAAAAATTCCGGTCCGTTGACTCTTTTCCATTTTTGACCTCATCCCGACTTTATTCACATGGTTGACATTGGTTTTGGACCTATATTTTAACACGCTATTGCTTGAAACTTTTACCTGCTCCCTATTTAAATTCTTTTAAATTGGATTCAATCTATACATTTCTATTAATGCTAGTAACCCGGTAGATATCTTTCTTTATTTCTATAATTCCTCTAAGACTTTGCAGAAGCCCTATAGAAGCGTACACTCCTTTCGTTTGCTCAACTAATATACTATACTGATGAAGGTCAAATAAATGTTCTGCTAAAGCTCATTCAAAAATTTCCAGTATGAAGGATGACATATTGCCGAAGATTGTTCTTTTTTGGCCAACCATCTAGGGCTAAACGCAAAACAGTTCGTCCTCGTCTGGTGTGGGAGGGCGTCATAAAGGAAGATTTAAGGACGTCATAAAGGGAACTTCGTGGGAGAGTGTAAAAAGAGAGGCTTTGAATAGATTGGGATGGAGGAGTAGGGTGTGTAGCTGCGTTGGCCTCAGGCGGCTTGGTGCTACGAAGAGCTGTTAGTAGTAGTAATAATAACCTCATTTCCTACTTTAACCGCAGCAGTGATTTTCTCGTACATAGCACTAATCACTTTAATATATTTGTCTGGTATACCATACAAGGATAAAACCTTTAACTAAATCTCTTCTATCAATAGAATCGAACGCTTGCTCATAATCTATAAAACTTAGGACCAAAAGAGTTTGAAAACTCAGGTACTTCTCAACTATTAGCCTAACAGTGAAAATTTGGTCGACACATCCTCCATTTTTTCTAAAACCGCACTGTTCTTCTCTTAAAATTTTGTCTACGGAATCTCTCAGTCTAAAAAGTATCATATTACTAAGTAATTTGCTACCTACAGAGACCAGACTAATGCCTCGATAATTATCACACTCATTTTTATCACCTTTTTTATAAATTGGCTTAATTAAGGTTTTCCTAAAATTGTTAGGTACTTCCTCTTTTTCCAAAATCATATTCATCATCTTCAGTAACTTATTTCTAACCTCAGAGCTACCATATTTAAGATACCCATTAACCACCCTATCTGCACCTGGAGTCTTATTCTTTTTAATCCTTTTAGTACTGTCGCTAATTCTTCCCCACAAAATAAATCTTCCTTCTCATCCAAGGTATCACAAACTTTTTCATTTTCCTCCATAGCTTTTCCTGCAACTCTATCTTGGTTTAGAAAATTCTCAAAATATTCTGCCCATCTCTCTTTAATCCTTTATTTTTCTCTAATTGTGGCTCCGTTCCTATGTTTAACTGAACCAAGTCCGGATTGACTACTCCCTTTCAATTTATTAACATGCCAGTACAATATTTTACTATTATGCCGTCTAGCTGCATCTTCCAGATTCTCGGCAATTTTATCCATAGCCTCCACTTCACACCTCCTCAGTTCATATTTTAGTGTTTTCTTCACTTTTTTTCTAATTCCTTTTGTTTTCGTAAGATCTATGACTCAGATAATTCTTGTACAAGTCCTTTCTCCTTTCTGTTAAATATAAAGCTTTTTCACTAATATTCTTAGCTGTAGTTCTAGCAACTTTGCAAATTATTTTTCTAAAATTATTCCAACCATCTTCTACATTATCAAATTTTAAACCCTCAAGTTTAATATACAACTGTTCCTGGAAAGTTTCTCTCAAATTCTCATCCTGGATTCTACCAGCACCATAACTTCCCGGGAGGTAGTTACCCTTCCGAAATTTCAGCTTTACATTAACCCTTGACACTACTAGATGGTGATCTTTATTTTTAGCATCAATAACAGCGTTCCTATATGCCCTAGTATCTTGTATCGATCCTACCAGTCTTCGGTTTACTATAACATAATCAGTAAGGTTTGCTGTCTTACCATCCCGTGAATACCATGCTAGCTTATGAGCCATTTTATGACCAAACAACGTATTGGCTATAGCTAGATTGTTACACCTACAAAACTGGAAAAGTCTGTATCCATTACTGTTTTCTTTTGCCACACTAAATTTACCTAGGCTAGGATGCCGTCTTTTCTGCCGTCTATGCAGTCTATCCCTTTTTACTGACCCGGGCGTTAAAATTTCCTAATAAAACATCGTATTTCTACCATATCTTCTCAAGTCTACACTGAAGTGCTTAAGCCGACTTAGAACCGGATAGCAAGAAGTCCCTGGGACCTCCATCAATTGAGGCTTTGTGCAATCCTGGGTCCATCTTGGTCAGAACATGGTTTTCAGCACTTGGTGATGCTCTTCTATCAAGAAGAGTCGAAATCCTACACAGACAATCTCAAGCCTATTACCCCCGACTCATTATATATTCATGCCTACAAATATTATGCTACTACAGGAAGACAGCACATAGTAGAGAAATTAGCTAGGAAGAGGTTTTTCAGCCTAAAGACGCCCGTCAAAACATACCAAGCCCAAAAAGCTGTCAATTAATCAGAATCCCGTGCTGTGTCGTTTACTAGGCTAAAATGTCCTTCTCAAGTGGGAGTAGATTTGACTGCAAGGTCCACAGTCTTGCAGGTACCCCAAAAGCGTCGAGGCAGCCCTTTGCAGAGACCGTAGTCCATAGATCTGGATCTTACGCCATGCCACTGCTGTCCTCCTATAGAGGATCCTCCCGCGATGGTGTTCTGCATCACCATGCAATTTAACCCATTACTGGGAGAAGGCTTGTAACTCATGGGACTGCCGTATTGAGTGTACATTTGAGGAGCCTTCTTCCTCCTCCATCTGTATTTATGACCCCGGGTGAGGGTGTCCCAGTTTCTATTATGGACAACCAGGGACAAGGTCCTCCCTTGGTCCATGCCTCCTATGGAGGTACCCTACATA
>NW_028297540.1:0-13826 GCF_049724085.1 Artemia sp. Qi Xiang Cuo
TACTGAAATATTCCAACTCTTGCATTTCAACAAAAGAAATTCAAAATGAACTTTGAAAAATCATGAAAATGTAGCCGTGACACGGTAAACCATAGCCAAACACAACTGAAATATTCCAACACTTGAATTTCAACGAAAGAAATTCAAAAATGAACTTTGAAGAATCAAGAAAATGTTAATCTGATAAGGTAAACCACAACCTAACACTACTGAAATTTTCAGACTCCTGCATTTCAACGAAAGAAATTCAAAATGAACATTGAAAATCAAGAAAATGTAACTGTGACAAGGAAAACCACGACCAAACACTATTGAAATATTACAACTCTTGCATTTCAATAAAAGAAATAAAAAATTAACATAGAAAAATCAACAAAATCTAACTTTGACAAGTTAAACCACCACCAAACATTACTGAAATATTCCAACTCTTGCTTCTCAATGAAAGAAGTACAAAATGATCAATGAAAACTCCATAAATAGTTAGAGTTACAAGTTAAACCACAACCAAACTCATCTGAAAGATTGCATTTATTGCTTCTCAACGAAGGACCTTAACTCAAAAAAGTTAAATATATTGAGATTTCTAGAGGAAAAATTTGATATATAACCAAAACCTAATTAAATATAAAAAATCGTTTTTTTAAACCAAAGATATTAAAAATGAAATTTATAAAATTAAATAAATTGATCATTTTTCAAGGAAAATAAAAACAAATAACTAATGAATTATTCAAACTCGTACATTTGAAGGAAAGAAATTCCAAATGAACTTTGAAAAATCAAGAAAATGTAACTGTGACAGGGTAAACCACAACCAAACACTACTGAAATATTCCAACTCTTGCATTTCAATGTATGAAATTCACAATGAACTTTGAAAAATTAATAATATTTATCTGTTTAATTTTAATCCGCAACAGAACACCACTGAAATAGTACAACTATTTCCCTTCAACGAACAAAATTCAAACTGAACTATGAAAAATAAAGAAAATGTAACTGTGACAAGGTAAACCACGACAATACACTACTGATATATTCCGACTCTTGTATTTCAGCTAAAGAAATTCAAAATAAACTTTGAAAATCAAGAAAATGTAACTGTGACAAGTTAACCCACAAGCAAACACTACTGAAATATTCCAACTCTTACATTTCAATGAAAGAAAATCAGAATGAACTTCGAAATATCTAGATAATGTAACTGTGACATGGTAAACCACAACCAAACACTACTGAAATATTCCAACTTTTGCATTTAAACGAAAAATATTCGAAATGAACAATGAATAATCAGGGAAATTTAACTGTGACAAGACAAAAAATTACCAAACACATCTGAAATATTCCAAATCTTGCATTTCAACGAAAGAAATTCAAAATGAACTTTGAAAAATCAAGAAAATGTAACTGTGACAAGGTAAACCACAACTAAACACTACTGAAATATTCCAACTCTTGCATTTCAATGAAAGAAATTCAAAATGAACTTTGAAAAATCAAGAAAATGTAACTGTTACAAGGTAAACCACCATCAAACACTAGTGAAATATTCCAACTCATGCATTTCAATGAAAGAAAATCAAAATGAACTTTGATAAATAAATAAATTTTAACTGTGACAAGGTAAACCACAAACAAACATTACTGAAATATTACAAATCTTTCATTTAAACGATATAACTTAAAAATTATCTGTTACGAATCAATACATTTTAACTGTGACAAGGTCAAACAAGACCTAACACTACTGAAATATTCCAACTCTTGCTTTTCAAATTAATAAATTTTAAATGATATTTTAAAAATCATGAAAATTTAAGAGTGACAAGGTATCAAATTACCAAACACAACTGAAATAGTCCAACTCATGCATTTCAACTACAGAAATTAAAAATGATCTCTTAAAAATCTCTAATATGTAGCTGTGACAAGGTAAACAACCACAACACACTACTCAAATAGTCCAACTCTTTCATTTCAAATAAAGAAATTCAAAATGAACTTTGAAAAATAGATAAAAAGTAACTGTGACAGGGTAAACTACAATAACACACTACTGAAATATTCCAACTATTGCATTACATCTAAATAAATTAAGATATAACAATGTAAATTCAAGAAAAGTAAACATATACTAGGTAACACAAAACCACTAAAGTTTTATATTGTAAATATAGTGCATTTAAACGGAGGAAATACAAAATGATATTTGAAAATCCATAAACTTTCCAAGTTAACAGGTAACCCACAACAAAAATAAACAGACATAATCACGCACTTGCATTTCAATTAAATAAATTCAAATGAACTTTGAAAAAATCAAGAAAATGTAACTGTGACAAGTTAAAACACATTCAAGAAATAATGAAATATTACATCTCTTTCTTTTCAAAGAAATAAATTCAAATTGTACTTTGAAAAATCAAGAAAATGTAACTGTGACAATTTATACCATAACCATACACTACTGAAATAATCCCACTCTTGCATTTAGAAGAAATAAATTCAAAATGAACTTTGAAACATAAAGAAAATGTAACTGTGACAAGGTAAACCACAAACAAACACTACTGAAATATACCATCTCTTTCATTTCTACGAATTAAATTCAAAATGAACTTTGAAAAATCAAGAAAATGTCACTTTTAAACGGTAAACCACAACCAAACGGTACTTAAATAATCACACTCTTTCATTTCATCTAATTAAATTAAAAATGAACTTTGAATAATCAAGAAAATGTAGGTATTATAAGTTAAACGACAAACAAACACTAGTGAAATCTTCCAACTCTTGCATTTCAATGAAATAAATTTAAAAAAAACTTTGACTAATCATGAAAATTTAACTATGAAACGTTAAACCACAACAACACACTACTGACATATTTCAACACTTTCATTTAAAAGAAATAAATTTAAAATTAACTATGAAAAATCAAGAAAATGTATCTATGACAAGGTAAAACACAACCAAAAACTACTGAAATATTCCATCTTTTGCATTTCGACTAAATAAATTAAAAATGAAATATGAAAAATCCAGAAAATGTAGCTGTGATAAGGTAAACTACAAACACACTATCATGAAATAATACATATCTTTAATTACAACTACTTAAATTCAATATGAAATTTGAAAAATAAAGAATATGTATCTTTGATAATTTAAACGACAATCAAACACAACTGAAATATTACAACTCTTGCTTTTCAACGAAAGAAATTTATAATGAACTTTGATTAATCATTAAAATTTAACTGTGACAATTTAAACCACAACCAAACACTACTAAAATATTACAACTCTTTCATGTAAACTAAATAAATTCATAATGAACTTTGAAATATAAAGAAAATGTAGATATTACAATTAAAAAAACAACCAAACAATACTTAACAAGTAAGAAACA
The DNA here is from genome assembly GCF_049724085.1 of Artemia sp. Qi Xiang Cuo. NCBI lineage: Eukaryota > Metazoa > Arthropoda > Branchiopoda > Anostraca > Artemiidae > Artemia > Artemia sp. Qi Xiang Cuo. Next base: position 3,419 of record NW_028297540.1, read on the forward strand.
TTCCTTTAGAATATAGAAATTCAAATGAACTATTAAAAATAAATGTAATGTAACTTTGAAAGTGTAAACCTCAACCAAACACTCCTGAAATATTCCAAATCTTTCATTTCAACGAAAGAAATTCAAAATGAACTATGAAAAATAAAGTAAATGTAACTGTGACTAGGTAAACCACTTCCAAACACTTCTGAAATATTCCAACTCTTGCATTTCAATGAAAGAAATTAAAAATGAACTTTGAAAAATAAAGATAATGTAACTCTGACAAGGTAAACCTCAACCAAACACTACTGAAATATTCCAACTCTTGCATTTCAACGAAAGAAATTCAAAATGGACTATGAAGAATTAAGGGAATGTAACTGTGACAGGGTAAAATACAACATCACACTAGCGAAATATTCCAACTCTTTCATTTCAAAGAAAGAAATTCAAAATGAAATATTAAAAATTAGTTGAATGTAACTGTGACATGGTAAACTACAACATCACACTACTGAAATATTCCAACTCTTGCATTTCAACGAAAGAAATTCAAAATGAACTTTGAAAAATCAAGAAAATGTAACTGTGACATGGTAAACCGCAACCAAACACTACTGAAATATTCCAACTCTTGCATTTCAGAGAAAGAAATACAAAATGGACTATCAAAAATTAAGGTAATGTAACTGTGACAGGGTAAACTACAACATAACACTAGTGAAATATTCCAACTCTTGCATTTCAACGAAAGAAATTCAAAATGAACTTTGAAAAATCAAGGTAATGTAACTGTGACATGGTAAACCACAACCACACACTAGTTAACTCGACAAACTATTTCTTCAAATTGAAAGAAATTCAAATGAACTTTGCAAAATCAAGAAGATGTAACTGTGACATGGTAAAACGCAACAATACACTTTTGAAATATTCCAACTCTTGCATTTCAAGGTAAAAAAATCAGAATAAACTTTGAAAAAATCAGACCTTTGGAGGGGGAGGGGCCGGGGGCAGGGGGTCGTTCTGTGTCTCAATGCACAAAAAAAGTATAAAAAATGGGGAGGGAATGGGGGGGAGGAGAGGGAGGAGGAGAAAGAGGGAGGAGGAGGAGGAGGAGGTGGGAGGAGGTGGGAGGAGGAGGGGGAGGAGGTGGGAGGAGGAGGAGGAGGGAGGATGAGGAGGAGGGAGGAGGAGGAGGAGGGAGGAGGAGGAGGTGGGAGGAGGAGGATGAGGAGGGCCGGGGGAGGGCCTTTGGGGCACAGGGAGGGCCTTTGGGGCACAGGGAGGGCCTGTGGAGGACTGGGGGACCGTTGGGGACCGGGGGATGGCCTTTGGGAGCCCGGTGGACCTTTGGGGCCCAGGGAGGGCGTTTGGGGCACAGGGAGGGCCGTTGGGGCACCGGGAGGGCCTTTGGGGCACAGGGAGGGCCTTTGGGTGTCTGGGTGACATTTGGGGACCGGTGGACGGCCTTGGGGCCCCCGGGGGGCCTTGGGGCGCGCGCGGGGCCGGGGGGGGGCCCGGGGAGGGCCGTGGAGGGGCGGGGGTGGGCCTTGGGGGGCGCCGGTGGCCCTTTGGGAGCTTGGGGGACCTTTGAGTGTCCGGGGGGGGGGGCAGTTGGGGGCCTGGGGGACCTGTGGGGACCGGTGGAGGGCCTTTGGGAGCCCGGTGGACCTTTGAGGACCGGGGGCTTCCTTCGGGGTTGGGTATGAGGATTGGAACCCTTTGGGGTTGGGTTAGAGGACCTCACAACACTGTTCAAATGAAACTTGTGTATTATAACGACCACAGAGTTTCACCATTAAATTCTCTTCTAAAATCTCTTCAAAAATATTCTTTTAAAATGTCTCTATCTGTTTTCCTGAAAGAGTTCCAGTACCTGTTTAAAACGTTTTCGCACAAATAATCCATAAACGCAAAGTCAGCGTCTTCATATGTTATTGGCATCTCTTTGCTAACGCGTTTCAAAGTAATAGGAAACCTTCTCGCACGCTAAAACAATTCATCGCTAAGATGTTTCTTTCCTAATTGTTTCCATGGCCTTTGGTTATTAATATCCTTTGGAGTTCGACCAGTAGAACTGTTCCCGAGGCAAAGACATTAATGACCTGGATCTATTCCTGGAGAAATGTTTCTAGGCGAAAATTTTTAAAGTCTGACAGATGATGTCATTGATTGATTGATCTGTCAAGAAATGGAAATTAATTTGTTGTTTTTAAGAGGAATTATTGATTCACGATAGGTGACTTGAGGTCGACAGCACAGGTGTTCTGACTCGTGACAGCACCACGTGGTTTATTGCATGCACTTGTCCAAAAACAACAATAATAAATAAATCCCTCAGGCCTAAAGATTAAAGAAGCCTTAATGTTTCTTAATTCCCTCTTCGTGAATCAATAATTTCCCCGCCGATTATGTAAATCAATTTCTCAGGTTAAGCTAACCAAACAACAATGAATCCATGTTTGTTTCTTAATTCCCCCATAGTTAATCAATAATTTCAACAAGAGATTATGTAAATCAAATATTAAAGAAGCCTTAATGTTTCTTAATTCCCTGTTCGTGAATCAATAATTTCCCCGCCGATTATGTAAATCAATTTCTCAGGTTAAGCTAACCAAACAACAATGAAACCATATTGTTTCTTAATTCCCCATGCTCGTGAATCAATAATTCCCCCTAACGATTATGTAAATCAAGTTCTCAGGCCAGGCTAGCCAAACACTCTCGTAACAGTCGCGTCAAGCATGTCCATTTTCACTGAGAAAACCATAAAACAGACATGAATTGCTGTTGTCATCCTTAAATGTGATAAAGTTCCTGTTTTTCAAATTCTCACTGACAAAAACCATGAAAACAGACATAAATATGAGAAAATTCATGTTTTTCAAATTCTCACTGACAAAAACCATAAAACATCCATAATTTTATGTTGACATCCGAGAAAAACATCAAATAAATCGAACAACACACATATTCATCCATGAGAACAACCATAAATGTGACAAAATTCATGTTTTTCCAAGTGAGAAAATTCCTGTTTTTTCATTCTCACTGAGAAAACCATAAACCACGTGGTTCGTCCCGGAGTAGCACCCCCTCCTCTACTATTGTTTTAAAATATAAAGTTGAGAGACAGAGTCAAACTTTAGCGTAAAGAGCGAGGCGTTGAGGAGGGGACAACCCCTTTCATATACAGAATAATTTCTGTTCGCTATAAGTTTTAATGTCACTTCTTACTTTCAGTTAAAAAACATGTTTTATTTTATTTAATTTCTGAACGTTTTTGAGTTAATGCAGTTTTGATTTTAGCTCACCCTGCATGAATAATTAAAACGAAATTTGAATATTAATCTTACTTTTTTTTCTGCTAAATGGCATTCACGAAATTTTGTTCTGACGTAACTTACGAATTAACTTACGTAACGAACTTCTATATTCGTATATTTTTATTACATATATTAGGGAGTTCGCCCTTGAGTCAATACTTGATCTTTACGCTAAAGTTCAAATTTTGTTCCAATTCTTTAAGAATGCCCCTTAATCACAAAGGTCGTTAATTAGAATAAATTGCTCTGATGAAAGTAAAAAAAAACTTCAGCGTAAAGAGCTAGGTAATGACTAGAGGGCGAACCCAATCATATACATAATAATTTCCGTTCGTTTTAAATTTTGATGTTGCTCCTTACTTAGAGTTGAAAAAATGTTTATTTATTTATTTAATTTCTGATCGTTTTTTCAATAATGCTGGGAAATCCAGCGCCCCTTCATAGCAATACCCCTTCCCCCATGAAAACTTCCTCCATGTAAAGATCCTAAGACGTAACCCCGCCCCCCAACTACAAGAAAAAATCCCCCCCCTAAAACTTCTGTACACTTCCCAATAACCTGTACTAGGCTATATGTAAACATTGGGCAAAATTCATAACTTGCAGACCTTCCCCCGGGGACTGTAGGGGATTAAGTCATCTTCAAAGGCATAATTATGGTATTTTTCGACCATGCTGAACAAAACAGCTATCTCAGAATTTTGATCAGGTGACTGGGGAAAAAATGAGCGTAGGAGCGGGCCTAGTTGCCCTCCATTTTTTGGTCACTTAAAAAGGACACTACAACTTTTTTTCCGTTCGAATGAGCCCTCCCGCGATATTCTAGGACCACTGGATCGATATGATCACCCCTAAAAAAAATAAACAAGAAATAAAAGGAAAAAAAAGTAAATAACACGCATCCGTGATCATTCTTCTGGCAAACAGTACACAATTCCACTTTTTTGCAGATAGTAGCTTGAAACTTCTAAAGCAGGGTTCTCTGATACGCTGAATCTGATTCTATGACTTTTCCCTTTTTTCGAAAATAAGGCAAATTTTTTCAGGTACGTAACTTTTGATAGGTAATAGATTGTGAGGTTTTAATGTCCCTAGTCAAAATTTGTAATAAGTATTCAATGTATTTTCAGTTCCGTAATTCTTTTTATAAACAAAAAATGGTCTCCCTATGGGTGCGCCGCTATCCGGGTTATTAGCGAACATTTATGTAGAACACCTTGAAAATTGGGCCTTAAATTCATATTTTTCAAAACATGTCTATTGGGGGCGTTATATGGATGATGTAATATCGCTTTGGAATTATGGGGAAAATGAACTTAGGGGCTTTCTAGATCACCTTAATACATATGACCGAAATTTACAATTTACCTTAGAAATTAAAAATGCAAATAAATTACCGTTTCTGGATGTTTTAATTATTCGTAACATTGATAAATTGACTTTACTTTGACTTTACTAATCATCTATTTCCATAGCTTAGCAAGAGCTACTATTTACAGAAAACCCACACAAAATAACAGATATCTGCATTTTAAATTCAATCACCCCCCACAACTTAAAAGAGGCGTTGTTACATCTATTGTTGACCGTGCCCTAATCATTTGCTCTGAATCTTACATCACAGATGAACTAAATTTTATTAGAGACATACTTTTTGGAAACGGTTATCCTATTGTCTTTATTAACAATACAATTAGTCGAAGATTGGCAAGACACTCCCGTAAAATGAAGGGTCTTTTGCAATGTGAAGTTCCCGTCAAGCCCTCAAACATAATTTACCTTCCATATATTCCAAAAGTCACTACAAGCTTAAAAAAAGTTTGAGCACAAAATAATTTTTATGTCGTATTATAAATAATTTTAAAATCATGAATTTCTTAAATTCTGGTAAAGATATAACCCCAGTTACTCGCCAAAGAGGGGTTTATCAAATACCATGTGAATGTGGCCTTTTTATGTTAGTAGAACCCATCAAAACTTAGAAAAACGCCTACAACAACATAAAGATGACATAACTAAAGCTTTAAATTCTAATAGTACAAATATTTCTTTTGATTCTGCTTTAAGCAGTCAAATATATGATAACCCTAGTCATAAAATGCTTTTTGAAGAAACTTGCCTTATTAGCAATGATTTAGGCATAAAACAGGTTGTTCGAGAGGCAATTGAAATTAAAATCAAAATAAACAGTAATATTTCTTTAAATAGAGATTTGGGGGAATATTCGCTTAATGCACTATACACAAATTTAATTAAAAATGATTTAACTAATTATATTAAAAAACCAGTAAATAACTCCACTCAACCTGTTACGAATAGACCAATGTTACGAATAGATCAAGAAATATGCTTCGAACTTGTGAACAAACTAATGATGACATGTCCTTTTTAGAACCAAAACGAGAGCCAGTCATTGTGAACTGAGCCATTGTGCAGAAGTGATACCAAATTAAACGTAAGAAAAAATAATGCAACAATCCTAAAATAGATTGTTGCTTTATCTTAAAAAGGATTGATCCTAAAAGGGATTGATAATATTTTTATTCTGTAAAAAAAATGTCCTTAATTGGTTTGCTTTTACTTTACCAAAACTCCTATATTATTTCGTGTTCTCAGCAAACCGCTAGTTTTCTATAATACCAAAAGCATAGGAAAACATAATTAGTTGGTTTATTCGTACTAGTTTTATTGATATATATAGTAATAATTTTTGTCCGTTTTGAGTTTCAACTTCGCTCTTTACTTTCCTAAGAAAAACTTGTGGAGCAATAGTTTTTTTTTTAAATTAATCTTTGTTTGTTTTGATTAAAATTTAATGTAGAATCAACGCTGCCATGATTTTTTTATTTATACGGAATAATGTATGTTCGTTTTAAGTTTTAATGTACTCCTTATTTTCATTTGAAAACTTATTTCTAACATAATTTCTAATTATCACTGAAGGGGAGATGAGACACCCGTAGAAAATACTGCAAACAACCTTGACAGCTACGAAAAAATTTCAGTCTACAACATAAAGTTCATTATCCATACTTCACAAAACAATACATGTTTTTTCAGGAACGTTTGTTTTTCGATGAGCAAAAAGCTGTTTTTACTCGGCCGATTTCACCTGAAAAAGCAATAATGAAGACATGGCCTTATAAATCACCTACTGAATAGCAGAAACTAGAAGGCTGCTGCAGCAAAAGAGAGCTGTTTGGGCTCAGTTAAAAATTTATATTTATACCTAATCACTTTTTATAAATTTGACTTGATAGCACGTTCCCACAAAGTGCACTTTCGATTGTTTCCCCCATTTTTTTTTAATGAAAAAACTGCCTTTTCCAATGCAATGACCAAAAAAGGCGTTTTTCAAAAATTAGGCAGGAGCAAAAAAAACTTAGGGGACAAAGACGTCCCTTCCCCTCAATTACCACCGTTAGAACTAGTACACAGGCTTCATCGCAGAGTGAAGTTTGAAGGTTCAATTCAAAACTGTTGACCATTAAAGCTTAATTTTTAATAGGTTTTTTGTTGAAAAGTTTTTAGTTTTAGTTAATTTTTTTTGCAACATTCTTTTACTTTTAAGATCTTTCTTCATAAGAAGGGACAGACCATGATTGAAAAGCAAAAATCCAAGCTGGAATCGAACGCAAGATAATCTAATTTGAAGTCCAGCTCTGTACTAACAGAACTACGCCTCTAATAATGTAATTTAATATATTGGTGTTTGTAGGACTTTAATTGCGTAGCTAATTAAGGGGGCCTGGAGGAGGAAAATACGGAGGAACATACCTCCAGTCAAGGGTTTGGACCATAATTATTACAATGATACCGTTTTATATTTCCGAGATTTCCCACTTAAGAAGTGGCACCAAAAGTGTTGTTTTCAGAGCTAGATCTCACGTATGTATGAATGGTAGAGTTAATAAAAAGCACGTAGATATGAGCAAAAGTTTTCAAATGAGCCATTAAACATCACTCTAAAAAGTTCTGATATCCCACTAGCCCAGCTTTTCCACTTGAGACATGGCACCAAAAGTGCCGTTTTTAGTGCCACTTGAAACTTGCAGATGGTGGAATTTATAGGAAGACCGTAGATATAAGCAATATTTTTCATATGAGCCATCAAATATCTATCTTAGATGCTCTGGTAGCCCGCAAGCCCCAGCCCTTGAGAAACGACATAAAAAGCGCCTTTTTTCGTGTCATATGACACTTGCAGATGGCAGACTTTATATAAACCACGTACATATAAGAAATAGCTTTTGAATGAGCTCTTAAGCATCTCTCTGTGATGTCCTAGTAATCCGCTAGGCCTGGAAAAAAGTAGAAAAAAAAACGATTTTAACGTTTTTTACTGTTAGTTATTATGGGCTGTGGTTCGCTCTTTACTAGGTTGCAGCTAATGCTTCAACCATGACAAACAGTTCATTGCAAATTTTCCCCAGAAACAAATTAACATTGAAATATGTGTAATCTAATGACTTACTTACTTTACTTTGACTTATGTCTCCTGCCGGGCGCTGCTCGGCGTAGAGAGTGACGTCTGCCTCCTCCATCCACTTCGGTCCATGGCAAGCGTTTGCACATGACTCAACCTGATATTTGCCATCGTCAGGAACTCGGACAGGCTGTCGGACCATCGTTTATTCGGTCGGCCTTGAGGTCGCTTCCAACCGGCTTTGACAGGGTCGAAGTCATGGATCGTTTTCGCAGGTATGTGTGGAGGCATTCGAAGTAGGTGTCCGAACCATCGTAGTGTTCGCTCAGCTGCTTGGATCGAAAACTGAGACTGCTTAGTGAGCTGCAGCAGCTTCTCATTGCTGACGAAGTCGAACCATCGTAGACCTTCGAGCCTCCTCAGGCTCTTCGACTGAAAAACATCAATTACCTTGAGGGTTGCGGCTGAAGCTTGCCACGTCTCAGCTGCATAGAGCATCACAGAGCCGACGAGGGCGTTGAAAATCCGCAGCTTCGTTGTGCGACTGATGTTTGGTTTTCGCCAGAGGTGACGGTTCAGTCTGCCCATGGCAGAAGACAATTTGGATATTCTCGCTTGTAGTTCAGAAAGAAGCGAGCCATCTGAAGAAATTATGGAGCCCAGGTAGGTGAACCTTTGGACAACTTCGATGCTAGTGGTGCTATCCAGGCTAACTGAAGGATTGGCAGCAGGAGAGGATGAGTCTATGGCCATAATTTTCGTTTTAGTCCAGTTTATCTGCAGCCCTACTTTTGCAGCCTCTTCTCGTAGGATTCGAAGCGCTTCCAGCAACTGCTCCATGGAGTCCTCAAGAATGGCCAAGTCCTCTGCAAAATCAGCATCTGTAATGACACGATCTCCAAACCTGAGACCAAGGCTGAGACATAAGGTAGTCCTTGCCGTAATGTATTATAATATGACATAGAAGAATTTTGGGGCCATAGCATATCCTTGGCACACTCCTGTTGTGATTCTGAAGAATAAGCGGTGTTGGGCATTTAATTTAACACAGCCGTTTGTCCCATAGTTTAGAGCTTTGAATAGCCTGCAGTATTTCTCAGTGAGGCCCGTCGATTCTAGAATCCGCCAAAGAGCTTCTCGGTCCACTGAGTCGAACGCAGCACGGAAGTCGACGAAGGTAAAAAAAAAAGCTTTTTGTCGGAACTCCGTGGCTTTTTCTATGATTTGTCGGATCGTAACTCGATGGTTGAACGGTCCGACATGAAACCAGCTTGCTCCGGTCGCCGGATTTTACGAATGATATTTCGACATCGATCTAGCAGGACCATTGAGAAAAGTTTTCCCGGGACAACCAGTAGGGTTATTCCACGGTAGTTCGAGCAGTCGCTTCTAGAGCCTTTCCTCTTCCATAAAGGGATAATGACACCCTTCTGCCAATCTTCAGGAATTATCTCGGTTTGTCAGATTGTAGAGAACAGGGTGTGGAGAAACAGGAGCATAACAGGACCTGCATATTTTAGCAGCTCCGAACTCAGGCCACAGATACCGGCAGCTTTATTGTTCTTGAGCCTTTTTAATGCATTTCCAATTTCCGAGGGGCTGAAAGGCTCGTCTGGAGGAGCATCGGCTTCGGATCTTGGACTGCCAGGTTGGCTGGGACTATCAGTAGGAGGCATAGACGGGCTAGTGTTGTTCAGGAGTGAGCAGAAGTGGTCCTTCCACCGCTCGAGACAAGAACCCTCATCAGAGAGAAGTGTCCCATCCCTGGAGAGGACGGGTCCCAATGCTGGTGTTTTATTTTCTGTGAGATGGCGGAGGTGCTTGAACAGGCTACCCATGTCTTTCTTTTTTGCTGCTAGTTCGATTTCATCGGCTTTCCTTACAACAAACTGAGTTCGGTCTCGGTGAATAAGTCTGTTCCGCACTCCATTGAACCTTCGATAGGTGGCAATGTCCCCAAGAAGTCTTGTCCTCCACCTTTGCTCTATGACCTGCAGTGTTTCATCAGTTAGCCACGATTTCTTCGGGAAACTTCGCTTGCCAAGCACCAGCTGTGCTGCTTCGCTGGTCTGCGATTTAAAATACTTCCAGGCGTCTTCGCTGCTGTTGAGTGTGCCAAGGAGCTCAAAGCGATTTGATATCTCAACACTATACTTCTGGCGAGTATCTGGCTCCTTTAGTTTCCCAATATCCGCTGCTACTGGTTTTCTTTCCGATCGCTGTGCATAGAGGCGAAGCTGGACATCAGCACACACAAGCCTGTGATCTGTATTTCCGAGCTCTGCTGATCTGTAAGTTCTGCAGTTCTTCAGCGATGATCTCCAGCGTTTAGAAATAATGACGTAGTCAATCATCTTCTTTGTGCGACCGTCGTTACTATACCACGTGTACTGATGGATAGTCTTACGTTGAAAGTAGGTGTTTGTGATCACAAGTTCATGGGATCGGCACAGTTCGAGTAGGCAAAGGTCGTTATCGTACAGTGGGTCGGGGGATACAGGTCCAATTGCGCCACGCCAAACACCCATATCATCTCGCACTGTAGCATTGAAGTCACCGAGAAGAACAGTGACAACTTGGGGGGGGGGGAACTGTTGACAGACATCTGGACAGAGCAGAGTAGAACTCTTCCTTGGTTACGTCGTCTGAATCGTTGGTCGGGGCATAGCAT
>NW_028297541.1:0-13812 GCF_049724085.1 Artemia sp. Qi Xiang Cuo
TGTGTGTAAGTTTTGGCGTGTGTGTGTTAGTTTTAGTGTGTGTGTGTGCAAGTGTTTGTGTGTGTGTGTTAGTTTGTGTGCGTTTGTGTTATTTTGTTTGTGTGTGTTTTTTTTTTTGAGTTTATTATATTTTTCGCGTTTTTGCTTGTTTTTTGTGTGTTTGTGTATGTTTGTGTGTGTGTGTGTGTGTGTGTATTTTTTTGTGTGTGTAAGTGATTTGTGTGTGTGTGTGTATTTTTGTGTGTGTGTGTGTGTGTGTAATTGTGTTTGTTTTTATTTTTTGGCGTGTGTGTGTGTGAGTTTTAGTGTGTGTGTGTGTAAGTTTGTGTGTGTGTGTGTGTGTGTAAGTTTTTGTGCGTGTGTGTGTGTGAGTTTTTGTTTTATTGTTTATTTTTTTTTGTTTATGTGTGTGTGTTTGTGTAAGTTTGTGTATGTGTGTTAGTTTTTGTGTGTGTGTGCGTGTGAGTTTTTTTTGTGTTCATGTGTAATTTTTTGTGTGTGTTTGTTTGGGTGTGTGTGTAATTTTTTGTGTGTGTGTAAGTTTTGGGGTGTGTGTGTGTGATTTTTTGTGTGTGTGTGTGTGTGTATGTTTTGTGTGTGTGTGTAATTTTTTTATCTAATTTTAGTTTTTTAGGTATAGTAATTTTTATTTTTCTTGTGTATTTTGTTGTGTGTGTGTGTGTGTGTGTAATTTTTTGTTTGTTAGTGTGTTTGTTAGTTTTTGAGTGTGTGTGTAAGTTTTCGTGTGTGTGTGTGTGTAATTTTTCGTGTGAATGTGTAAGTTTTTGTGTGTGCAAGTTTTGGCGTGAGTGTGTAAGTTGTCGTGTGTGTATGTGTTAGTTTTGTGTGTGTGTGTGTGTGTAGGTTTTTGTGCGTGCGTGTGTGAGTTTTTGTGTGTTCATGTATAAGTTTTTGTGTGTGTGTGTGTAAGGTTTGTGTGTGTGTGTAAGTTTTTGTGTGTGTGTGTGTGTTTTAATGTTTGTGTGTGTTTAAGTTTTGTGTGTGTGTGTGTGTGTGTGTAATTTTTTATGTGAATTTAAGTTTTTGTTTGAATGTAAGTTTTCGTGTGCATGTGTAAGTTTTTGTGTGCTTCCCAAATCATAATTTTCTGAAAGGACACACCTATGAAAGGCTAAGAAATCTAGCTTAGAAAAGTCAAAAATAGCAAATTAACCATCCCAAATCATAGGTTTCAATCAACACACACCTACGAATGGCTATGAAATCCTGCTCAGAAAAGTCAAAAAATATCGACACACACACCCCCACATCATAGGTTTCAGACATCACACACCTACGAAAGACTAAGAAATCTGGTTATGAAAAGTCTGAAATAGCGAATTACAGATCCCAAATTATAGGTTTCAGAGAACACTCACCTATGAACGGCTAAGAAACCTAGCTCAAAAAAGTCAAAAATAGCAAACTAGTCATCCCAAACTATATGTTTCAGACAACAAACACCTATGACAGGTTAAGAAATCCAGCTCAGAAAAGCCAAAAATAGCAATCCACCCACCCCAAATCATAGGTTCCAGACACTACACACCTATGAAAGACTAAGAAATCAAACTCAGAAAAGACTTAAATATAAAAACTACAATAACAAATAATAGGTTTCAGACAACACACACATAAGAAATACTAAGAAATCAGGTTATGAAAATTCGGAAATAGCAAATTAAACATCCAAAACTATTGGTTTCAGAAAACATTCACCTACGAAATACTAGAAAACCTTAGCTCAGAAAAGCCTGAAATAGCAAACTACACATTCAAAATCATAATGTTCTGACAACACATACCTATGAATGGCTAAGAAACCTAGCTCAGAAAAGTCGAAAATAGCAAAGTACACATCCCAAATCTTAGGTTTCAGACACTACACACCTATGAAAGACTAAGAAATCCAACTCAGAAAAGCCCGAAATAGTAATTTACATATCCCAAATCATAAGTTTCAGACAGCATTCACCTACGAAATACTAAGAAACCTTAGCTCAGAAAAGTCTGAAATAGCCAACTACTCATCCAAAACTCGAAGTTTCAGACAACAAACACCTATGAGTGACTAAGAATCCTCGCTCTGAAAAGTCCAAAAAGCAAACTACACCTCCCAACTCATAATTTTCTGAAAGGACACACATATGATAGGCTAAGAAATCTAGCTCAGAAAAGTCGAAAATAGCAATTTAACCATCCCAAATCATAGGTTTCAGTCAACACACACCTACGAATGTCTAAGAAATCCAGCTCAGAAAAGTAAAAAAAATAGCAACCCACACCACCCAAATCATAGGTTTCAGACACCACACACCTACGAAAGACTAAGAAATCCGGTTATGAAAAGTCGGAAATTACATATCCCAAATCATAGGTTTCAGACAACACTCACCTAGGAAAGTCTAAGAAACCTAGCTCAGAAAAGTCAAAAATAGCAGACTAGTCATCCCAAACTATAGGTTTCTGACAACACATACTTACGAAAGGCTAATAAACCTAGGTCAGAAAAGTCAAAAGTAGCAATCTACGTATCCCAAATCATAGGTTTCAGTCAACACACGCAAACGAAAGAATAAGAAAACTAGGTCAGACAAGTCTAAAATCACAAACTATTCATCCCAGACTATTGGTTTAAGTCAACATACACCTAGGAAATACTAGAAAACCTTAGCTCAGAAAAGCCTGAAATAGCAAACTATACATCCCAAATCATAATTTTCTGACAACGCATACCTATGAAAGGCTAAGAAATCCAGCTCAGAAAAGTCAAAAATAGCAAACTACACACCCCAAATCATAGGTTTCAGACATCACACACCTACGAAAGACTAAGAAATCCAGCTCAGAAAAGTCAAAAATAGCAAATTACATATCCCAAATCATAAGTTTCACTCAACACACACCAACGAAAGGCTAATAAACCTAGCTCAAAAAAGTCTGAAATAGCAAACAAGTCATCCCAAACTATTGGTTTCAGACAACATTCACCAACGAAATACTAGGAAACCTTAGCTCAGAAAAGCCTGAAGTAGCAAACTACACATCCCAAATCATAGGTTTCAGACAACACACATCAACGAAAGACGGGTGCTCGGGGAGAGCCTTTGAGAGTCTGTGGGTCCCTTGAGGGTCGGTGGTCCTTTGGCAGCTCGGGGGGACCTTTGGGGTCCGGGGGTTGGGGTTTGGGGGGCGGGGGGGGGCATTGGGGGGTCGGGGGTGGCCTTGGGGGCGCCGGGCGGGCCTTGGGGAGCCTGGGGGCCAATTGGGGACCGGGGGAGGGCCTTTGGGACCCCGTTGGTCCTTTGGGAGCTCGATGGGCCTTTGGGGGCCCCGGGGAGGGCATTTGGGGGTCTGGGTGGGCCTTTGGGGCGCCGGTGGCCCTTTGGGAGCTTGGGGGGCCTTTGAGTGTCCGGGGGGGCATTTGGGGGTCTGGGGGGCATTTGGGGACCGGTGGAGGGCCTTTGGGAGCTTGGGGGGCCTTTGAGGACCGGGGGCTTCCTTCGGGGTTGGGGTAGGAGGATTGGAACCCTTTGGGGTTGGGTTAGAGGACCTCACAACACTGTTCAAATGAAACTTGTGTATTATAACGACCACAGAGTTTCACCCTCAAATTCTCTTCTAAAACCTTTCCTAAAATCTTCTTTCAAAATGTCTCTATCTGTTTCGCCGAAATAGTTCCATAACCCGTCTAAAACAGTTTCGCCCAAATAATCCCTAAACGTAAATTCAGTGTGTTCCTTTTGTTTGGCATCACTGCGCTAACGCATTTCAAATTAATATGAAACCTTTTCGCGCGCTAAAACAATTCATCGCTAAGATGTTTCTTGCCTAATTGTTTCCATGGCCTTTGGTTATTAATATCCTTTGGAGTTCGACCAAAAGAACTGTTCCCGAGGCAAAGACATTAATGATTTGAATCTATTCCTTGAGAAATGTTTCTAGGCGAAAATTTTTAAAGTCTGACAGATGATGTCATTGATTGATTGATCTGTCAAGAAAGGGGAAATTAATTTGTTGTTTCTAAGGGGAATTATTGATTCACGATAGGTGAATTGAGGTCGACAGCACAGGTGTTCCAAATTCCCAATCGATTACGCAATCAATTTCCCAGGGGATTCCATGGCCATATATGGTGCCCCGTCAGCATTAAAAATGATGACAGCACCATGTGGTTTATGGTTTTCTCAGTGAGAAAGTTCCTGTTTTTTCAAATTCTCACTGACAAAAACCATAAAAACATACAAAAATGTGAGAAAGTTCCTGTTTTTCAAATTCTCGCTGACAAAAACCATAAAACAGCCATAATTTGATGTTGACATCTGAGAAAAACATCAAATAAATCGACCAACACACATAACCATCAATGAAAACACCCATAAATGTGAGAAAATACATGTTTTTCCAAGTGAGAAAATTCCCGTTTTTCATTCTCACTGAGAAAACAATAAACGACGTGTTACTGTCACGACTGGCACCCCCATCTCTACTCATATCGGTCTTAAGATCTATGGATTATCCCATTTGGATGGTGAATTTCTGATAACTGGGGATAAACCTGAGAAACAAGCGAAAAAAATCAGAAAACTGGATTTAGAATAATTTAGGGGAAGATAATTAGCATCAAGCCACAAAATTACCCTCTCAAACAAATTTTCCAAATTTAATCGAAGCTTTGATTCGCAGTTTCCCGAAGTGCCAAGTGTGCTGTCATCAGCAAACAAACAAGGACACTAGAAGAAGGCGAACTATATTTGCCACTATGGGCAAGGGAAGGCTTAGGATGACAAAGTCTACAGCAATTAATAAGTTTCTGCTTTTTTACTACATAATGAAGATAATTTACATAAATCAAAATAGCACAGGCCCTAAAAATAATCTCTGGGGGACGCCAAAATTCACTTGTGAGGCTGACAGTAGGGTAAGAGGTACCATTTTGCCTGTGCCCCTAGGAATTTCCGCGTTATTTGCTTGCGCCTCGACACCTTTTCAAAGAGAGTGAGTATCCTCTCACATGTCAGTAGAGATGACCCTATAACTCCCACCCCTGACCCCAGCTGCCACCTATAACTTTTTTTACATAATTCATGGATGGTTATGTGTGTTGGTCGATTTATTTGATGTTTTTCATGGAAGTTTTATGGATTTTGTCAGTGAGAATTTGAAAAAACAGGAACTTTGGCACATTTATGTCTGTTTTTATGGTTATGTGTGTTGGTCGATTTATTTGATGTTTGGAATTTTGATGAACAGGAATTTTGTCACTTTCATGGATTATAGTCATTAACCAAATCGTTTCCGGGCAAAGTTAATGACACTTCCTTCCTGTTGTTGTTCGAGGCAGATGTTATGAGTTTCCGGGAAACAGTATTTGTTGTTGTTGTTCGAGCCAAATATTATGAGTTTCCGGGAAACAGTTAGATCGCGTGTTTCCAATATTTGTTGTTCAATGCAAATGTTATGAGTTTCCGGGAAACAGTATTTGTTGTTGTTGTTCGAGGCAAATGATATGAGTTTCCGGGAAACGGTTAGATCGCGTGTTTCCAATATTTGTTGTTCAATGCAAATGTTATGAGTTTCCGGGCAAGGTTAATTAATGTCTGACAGATGACGTCAAGTTAATTAATGTCTTTGATGTATTTCAAAAGAGAAATGTCTCCGGGGCAAAGTTTAGATCACAGATGATGTCATGATTGATTGATTGACATGGAAGGGGAAATAATTTGTTGTTTCTAAAGAGAATTGTCTCCAGCGCGAAGTTTATTAATGTCTGGATTTCTTTCAGAAGAATCGTTTCCGGGCAAATGTTTTGATCTTAGCGCGCGAAAAGGTTTCTTTGTAATTTCAAATGTGACAGCGCAGGGATGCCAAACAAAAAGGAACACGCTGAATTACGTTTAGGGATTATTTGGGTGAAACCGTTTTAGCCATTTTATGGAATTATTTCGGTGAAACAGTTAGAGGCATTTTAAAAGATGATTTAAAAGATGTTTTAGAAGAGGTTTTGAGTTTGGTCGTTATAATATACAAGTTTCATTTGAACAGTGTTGTGAGGTCTTCTACCCCAACCCCAAAGGGCTCCGATCCCCCTACCCCAACCCCAAAGGGTTCTGATCCTTCTACCCCAACCCCAAAGGGTTTCAATCCCCCTACCCCAACCCTGAAGGATGCCCCCGGTCCTCAAGGGTCCCCTCAAGCTCCCAAAGGGCCTCCAAACCCACAAAGGCTCTCCCCGGGCCCCCAAAGGCCCTCCCCCGGTCCCCAAAGGTCCACCGGGCTTCCAAAGGACCATTCGACCCTCAAGGGCCCCCTAGACCCCCAAAGGCCCTCCTCCGGTCCCCAAAGGTCCCCCCGCCCCCCAAAGGCCCCCAGGCTCCCAAAGGGCCCCCGAGTACCCAAAGACCCTCCCCCGGTCTCCAAAGGTCTACCGGGCTCCCAAAGGACCCCCGGCGCCCCAAAGGCCCCTGAGCCCCCATTTTTTAATAATTTTTTTAAGGCTTTATTATATCTTTTCAGAACAAGTTATTTTCTTAAGGTCCTTCCTAAACCCATTTTACAAGTTGAAGTACCCATCCCTTTCACCCAAAACTATACTCTACAGCTTTTTGGTTACCTCAACACCAAGCAATACTTTTCAATGGCATTTCAGAACAAGTTCTTTTCCTAATATCCTTCTTAAACCAATTTTACACATTCTAAATTTTTCCTTAGTAGATAGAAAAAGCTATATCATAGTCGCGAATATTTTCTCGGAAGATAAGCAGTTCTATTTCAATTTTAAATTTTATCAATGAAGTTAAGAAAAGTTAAAGTTCTCTTCTGAATTTTCTGAATGAAAAAGAAATTAGTTATTAATCAATTCTATTTTTTTCAAAATAATATAAAAATTTTTCACTTCGGATCAAATTTTTCTCAAAGAGATGAAAAAATTTTAAATACTGTTGAATTTTACCAAAGAACACACTCCAATTGTAATTTCTCCAGAGAAAATAAAAATCTTCCACTTCTGTTTTAAGTTCACCAAAGACATACAGAAATTTGATGTTCTATTCAAAATTTTTCCGTAGTAGATAGAAAAAGCTATAGCATACTTGTGAATATTTTCCCGGAAGATAAAAAGTTTTAGTTCAATTTTTAATTTTCTGAACGAAGCGAAGAAAAGTTCAAGTTCTATTCTGAATTTTTTTCAATGGAAAGAAATTAGTTATTGATCATTTCTATTTTTCCATATAATATAAATATTTTCCAACTTCAAAATGGGCACACACAAAAACTTAAACACACACACACAAACTTACACACACACACACACACAAACTTAGACACACACACACACACACACACACACAGACACACACACACAGACACACACACACAGAACAACACACACACACAAACACTGAGACACACACACTGACTCAAAATCAGACCGACACACACACAGAGTGTATACCACAGACACAACCAAACAGAGACATACACCCAGACACAAACACACTCACAGCAACCCACAGAGTAAAACAAACAGAGACACACACACAGACACCATCAATCAGAGACACACACACAGAGACACACACACAGAGACAAACCAACTCACACAAACCCTCACACACCATCACACACAGAGAAACACACCCCCACACACACCCAGAGAGCCCCACACACAGAGACCCACCCACACAGACTCACACAAACAGACACACCCAAACACACACACACACACTCACACACTCAAAGACACACTCACACTCACACACACACCCACACACACAGCCGCACACACACATACAAATAGAAACACACACAGACACACACACACACACACACACTCACCCACACACACACTAACATACAATCACACAATTTATTAAAAAATGTAACCCTTACTCTATCACTGTCTCACTCTATATCTCTCACAAGCACTGTCTCAGTCACTCACACACTCTCACTCATACTAACTCACAAACACACAGAAAGACAAAAACTTACACAAACACACAAAAACTTATACACACACAAAAACAAACACAAAAAAAATACACACACACACACAAATTTACACACACACAAAAACTTACACACACACACACACACAAAAACTTACAAACACACCGGCTAAGTATGTTAAAGGCTAGCTATTTTCTTGCGAAAACACAAAAAAAAACAGAAAAAATGCTCATTGTTCCTTTAGTAGCCACACAATTAGACAAAAATTACGATATTTATGCACAGTTTGAACTAACTATGGCTAAGTATCTTAAAGGCGAGCCATTTTCTTGCGAGAACACAAAAATCAGAACACAAACACACAAAAACTTACACACACACAAAAATTTACACACACACAAAAACTTACCCACACACACAAAAACTTACCCCCACACACACACAAAACTTACACACACACACGCACACAGACACAAACTTACACACACACAAACAAAAAGTTACATACACACAAAAACTTACACACACACACAAAAACTTACAAACACGACGGCTAAGTATGTTAAAGACTAGCTGTTTTCTTGCGAACACACAAAAAATCAGAAAAAATGCTCATTGTTCCTTTAGTAGCCACACAATTAGACTAAAATTACGATATTTATGCACAGTTTGAACTAACTATGGCTAAGTATCTTAAAGGCGAGCCATTTTCTTGCGAGAACACAAAAATCAGAACACACACACAAAAACTTACACACACACAAAACCTACACACACACAAAAACTTAAACACACACACAAAAACTTACACACACACAAAAACTTACCCACACACACACAAAAACTTACCCACACACACAAAAAACTTATACACACACAAAAACAAACATAAAAAACTTACACACACACAAACAAATTTGCACACACACAAAAACTTACACACACACACACACAAAAATTTACACACACGACGGCTAAGTATGTTAAAGGCTAGCTATTTTCTTGCGAAAACACAAAAAATCAGAAAAAATGCTCATTGTTCCTTTAGTAGCCACACAATTAGACTAAAAATTACGATATTTATGCAGAGTTTCAACTAACTACGGCTAAGTATATTAAAAGGCGAGATATTTTTCTTGCGAGAACACAAAAAATCATTAAGTGGTATTAATGAAAATGATGATACATCAACCGAAAACCATCAACGTGGACTCCGATTAACCATCACCAAAGTTTCACAATGCCGTCAGTGTGTCAACACCCCTCTGAAAATAGGGAGGTAAAGGTCAACTGCGAAAATATTTAGCCTACAGAAAAAAGTTGCTCATTGTTCCTTTAGTAGCCACGCAATTAGACTAAAAATTACGATATTTATGCACAGTTTCAACTAACTACGACTAAGTATGTTAAAGGCGAGACATTTTCATGCGAGAACACAAAAATCAGAACACACACACACAAGAACTGAAACCAACACATAATATGCCACACTCACAAAAACTTACACACACACACAAATTAATTAAATCCCAAATTATTACACACACACACAAAACCATACACACACACACAAAAAACTTACACACAAACAAAAAAACATTCACACACACAAACAAACACACACAAAAAACTTACACACACAAAAACTTACACACACACACACAAAAACTTACACACACAACGGCTAAGTATGTTAAAGGCTAGCTATTTTCTTGCAAAAACACAAAAAATCAGAAAAAATGCTCATTGTTCCTTTAGTAGCCACACAATTAGACTAAAAATTACGATATTTATGCACAGTTTCAACTAACTACGGCTAAGTATCTTAAAAGGCGATATATTTTTCTTGCGAGAACACAAAAAATCATTAAGGGGTATTAATGAAAATGATGATACATCAACTAAAACAATCAACGTGAACTCCGATTAACCATCACCAAAGTGTCACAATGCCGTCAGTGTGTCAACACCCCACGGAAAATAGGGGGGGGGGGTAAAGGTCAACTGCGAAGATATTTAGCCTACAGGAAAAATTGCTCATTGTTCCTTTAGCAGCCACGCAATTAGACTAAAATTAAGACATTTATGCATAGTTTCAACTAACTACGGCCAAGTATGTTAAAGGCGAGCCATTTTCTTGCGAGAACACAAAAATCAGAACACACACACAAAAAAATTTAAACACACATACAAAAACATACACACACAAACAAATTTACACAAACACAAAAACTAACACACACACAAAAACATACACACACACAAAAAAAACTTACACACACACACACAAACTTACACACACACACAAAAAAAATGACACACACACAAAAACTTACACACTGCATAGTTATAATTAAAAAGGAAGCATATAAAAAAAGCATTAAGCCCTTAAAATACTTTTCTGTAAGAAGCAAATGAACGGAAAGCATAGAGACATCACTTACAGCGTGCAAATTGGTCATTCCCCATTGATCAAGAGGTCTCTTCCTAATTGGAGCATGATGGTCAGCATACCTGTCCCATGACCCATGTAAATCATAGGTCACGTACTAGCTACCACAGGCCCAGAAGGGGCTGAATTCACATTTTAGAGACAAAAAGCGCACACAAAAAAGCAAATATAATAGCAATTTAAAATCCCCCCCCCCAAACTAAAATTTTGGTGGGGGGCATATTTTCATTGTATTTTGAATATTTTCCTTTGGAAAAGACACCGAAAAGCCATATTAAGTGTTTTATTTGTGAATTTTTCACCGTAACTTCCTTTTTCTTGCCGATAAGCCTTTACCTTCCTAATGGGCGTATACGTAAGAGTGTCATGGTAACGTATTTTCATTGTATTTTGCTTTTATTCGTTGGAATAAACACTGAAAAGCAATTTAAAATGCTATATTTGTGAATTTGTCACTGTCAAATCCATTTTTTAGCCAAGTCTTGTCCACCCTAATCGAAGAATATGAAATAATATAAATGGAACGTATTTTCATCGTATTTTTCGTATGTCTGTTTGAAAAAAACACTGAAAATCAACATTTATTTATTTTTTTTTGAGATTTTATCATACAATTCCTTTTTTTCGCCAAGCCTTGACCATCCTAATGGAAGGTTATTAATTGATACCTTGGAACAGTTTTTTCATCGTATTTTGCGAGTTCTTTTAGGAAAAAAACACTGAACGGAAATTTAAAGTGATCTATTTTTTAGTTTTTCCACTGACAATTCTTATTTTTAGCACCGCCTGTAACTTCATAATGGAAGGAAATGAATTAAAACCATGGGAACGTAATTTCATCGTATTTTGCATTTTTTCGAACTTTTGTGTGTTTTCGCAATAGAATGGCTCAATTGTGAGTTTTTCACTGACAATTCCTTTTTAGCCATGCCTTTATAATCAATGGAACATAGTTCTTTGTATTTTACATATTTTTGATTGGAAAACACACCGAAAGGTCATATTATTTGAACTTACATCAAACGTTGGATGGCTTACATTTGAAGAACTATCCATTATTTGTATATATTGTTCTATATTTCAGACTATACTGATTTCAAAAACTTCAAAACCCCGAAATATACTTGCTTAACGGTTACCTATTTGCAAAAATCGTACTAAGTCACGCTATTTGAACAATAATTACCACACTATCTATCACTCACGGGGAACAGGTTCAAAATAATACTTCATACATCATATAGTCAGCTCATTTAATTGGAAATTAAAGTGCATAATGCCCAATTCACAGGAGGGGGCATGAAAACTATGGTTTTTAACTACGATATACAAGACTAGAAAGAAAATTCTTTAGGAGTGGAGCTGCCCATCACCTCAACCCTCGCTCTTGAAATCCCCACACCCCCTGCCCCCCAAAACTCAAATTTTCCGGAGGATTTTAAATCCCCCCCCCAAAAAAAAAATTTCTAGGAACGTATCTTCATCAAATCTAAACATTTTCATTGGAAACCCTGTTGACCGAAGCGATAATGCTACCTAAGTAAATAACTATGTGGGCACTATTTGTTGTTTTTGGTTTTTTTTCATCAGAACCAGGGCACTTCGTATAGAAGGAGTCATCACAAAAATTTTGAAAGGGCTCATTCATTGGTAATTAAACGGGATAATGACCCATTCAGAGAAAAGGGGCGTGAAAATTATGGTTTTTAACCATGATATGCAAGGCTAGAAAGACAAATCCTTAGGAGTGGGGCTGCCTATCACCTCAACCCTCGCTCTTGAAATCCCCCCCTAAAGTTGAAGTCTAGTCTAAACTAGCATAACCACAAAATTACACAATATTGCATAGAAATACCAAAACCATAGGTTAGGCTATGTCAGGTTAGGTTAGAAGTTAGGTTTCTCCACGTTTAAGTCAAGTTAGATTAGGTTAGCTTATCATGAGCGCTCATGATAAGCTAACCTAATCTAACCTAACTTAAACGTGGAGAAAAACTAGTTTTCATGCCCCCTCCTGTGAATTGGGCATTATCCACTTGAATTTCCAATTAAATGAGCTGACTATATGATGTATGAAGTATTGTTTTGCATCTTTTCCCCGTGAGTGATAGATAGTGAGGTAATTATTGTTCTAATAGCGTGACCTTGTACGATTTTCGCAAATAGGTAACCGTTAAGCAAGTGTATTTCGGGGTTTTGTAGTTTTTGAAATCAGTATAGTCTCAAATATAGAAGCATATATACAAATAATGGATAGTTCTTCCAATGTAAGCCCTCCAACGTTTGATTTAAGTTCAAATAATATGACCTTTCGGTGTGTTTTCCAATCAAAAATATGTAAAATACAAAGAACTATGTTCCATTGATTATAAAGGCATGGCTAAAAAGGAATTGTCAGTGAAAAACTCACAATTGAGCCATTCTATTGCGAAAACACACAAAAGTTCGAAAAAACGCAAAATACGATGAAAATACGGTCCAAAGTTTCTAATTCATATCGTTCAATTAGGGAGGTCAAGGCTTGGCAAAAAAAGGAATGTATAGAGAAAATTCATAAATATAGCTCTGAATATGGCTTTTCTGTGTTTTTTCCTATGAATGTACGCAAAATATAATTTATATACTTTCCCCAGTTTTTATTTACATTCCTTACTTTAAGGTGTATAATGCTTGGCTAAAAAAAGGAAATGTACTTTTCAAAAAAACCATAATATATAATAGAAATTCATTTAAGAGTTTTTTCCAACGAAAAAACGCAATATACGAGTAATATCTGGTTCTAAGGTATTATTTCATATTATTCCATTAGGAGGTCATTTCTTTGCAAAAAAAAGAATTTATAGAGAAAAACCCAACAATATAGCTATTAATGTGGTTGTTCAGAGTTTTTTACAAATAAACATCGCAAAATACGATGAAAATAAGTTCACAAGGTTATAATTCATATCCTTTCATTAGGAAGATCAAGGCTTGGCAAAAAAAGGAATTTTTAGTGAAAAAAATACAAATATAGCTCTTAATATGGCTTTTCAGTCTGTTTCCTCAAAGGAAAATATTCAAAATACAATGAAAAATATGCCCCCCCCCCCAGAAATTTGAGTTTGGGGGGGGGGGGGGGGGGAGATTTTAAATTGCTATTATATTTGCTTTTTTGTGTGCGCTTTTTGTCTCTAAAATGTGAATTCAGCCCTTCTGGGTCTGTGGTAGCTAGTACGTGACCTATGATTTACATGGGTCATGGGAAAGGTATGCTGACCATCATGCTCCAATTAGGAAGAGACCTCTTGATCAATGGGGAACGACCAATTTGCACGCTGTAAGTGATGTCTCTATGCTTTCTGTTCATTTGCTTCTTTACAGAAAAGTATTTTAAGGGCTTAATGCTTTTTTATATGCTTCTTTTTAATTAT
>NW_028297542.1:0-13807 GCF_049724085.1 Artemia sp. Qi Xiang Cuo
AAACTATTCCTTTCAAACCAGACGCTACCTTACACACCAGACACTACACTACACTCAATCAAATTAACAACAATCAAGTCTATTCACAGAACACCACAATATTCGCACCTACCCAGACTATTCCAACCTAACCAGACTCGACCCACCTCACGCGCATAACCCCAACACTCAAGTATATTCAAAACACACAATTATAGTCACACCAAAACATACGATACAAACAAACCCCGTATATCAAACAAAACACCGTCTAGAACACCAACCCAAGACAATCCCACACCACCAAGACTAGCACAGCCACCCCCCGATATACCCCAACCCAAACCCTCTCAAACACCCCAACGCCGGTCAACGCACCCTACGAATACCCCACCACACAACGCCTATCCGGGATTGGTGGGTATAGTCTGGTTGTTTGGTGCGATGCGTTGTTGTGATTGAGAGTCTTGGGTTTGGTGGAGAAGGTCTCCCTCCTAGAAGTATACCGTATAATAATAAATTATTCGACAGATACTAATTATGTGAATTGTTTACAACGACTAAGATATAGAATTAGTATTTTCGTGAATCTATTGTAAGGTCAATTCAATGTTCATTGTTATGCATCAGGAAAATTACATAGCACTATAATTTGCACACCACTTTTAGTAATTCTAAATACTCGTCAGAATTATATAATATGCAACAGTAAGAGTCTTACATAGGATACACAGATTTCTTAAAAGTATTAAAAGATAGTTAACGTTAGTCAGATTTGAAGTCATATTCTTATTCTTGATTAATATCATAATTAAATTTACTAAGAGCGCTTATAAGTGGTTTTCATAGAAAGTAAGTCCCATATGGGATACAAATCATTTATAAGAAAATAAATTCGCTTATACGTTATTAACATCTAATTTTAGGGAATTTTTGTCGATAAAAATCCTTTAAAATATAACATTATTTTTGACTTTTATTTAAATTTAAACTTTAATAATTGTATAATATTCTCTAATATTTTGTAAAAGTATATAATTTATAAGTGTTTTTAGTATTATCTCATAGTATTAATAGACCGATACATCTTTTATAGCATACCAACACTCGATATTTAGATATTAAAATATAAGGTCATAGTCTTATAAGGGCGTCAAATAAATTAGCAACTAGATAATAACGCAATTAATTGTTATACGGCCACACACATTTAATTATAATACTTTACCGGCTTTTACTAAAGCATTAAAAACTATAGATATTGTACATAATCTAAATTCATAGAGACCTCATGTATAATAATATATTTTACAAGCTCTAAAAGTGTGGAGTATTTTTATGAGTTATCAGTTTGTGGCGTACCCTTGACGCAAATTAAGTATTTATCCACCAATTTATTTGTCTTTATTTAAAAAGCAACTTTAATAGAATCAATCGCAATAATAATATGAGATAAACTATAAAATAGTTAGATAAGTTGATTATTGGTTAATTAAAGCTTCGAAAAGGTTAAACAAATAAGCAGATTTTAACAAACAGAAAACACTCTGAAAATAACTCATGAAACGATACCAAACTCACATAACAACCAAAATCACTAGAGTATATCACACCAAACAAGACAATAAACACCAAAACCAGAAAATACACCAATAACACGAAATTAAACACAACAACCGTAACGAAACACAAAACAATACTATACACACCATACACTACTTGCAACACAAAACCCGACTATCCACACAAAAACAGACTATAAACCATATACAAACCTATATAGAATATACCAAACAAAAAGGACTATATAAAAAAAAATAGACTATACACAAAAAAAAAGTCTATACTCAAATAACAAGTATATCCAAACAACACAAGAAAATAACTAACAAAACCGTCTCTAAACCAAAACCCCGACTATCCAATCCCAAAAAGACACGACCAATACCACCTGATTATACCCACATAACCAAACTATACCCACCTCACCAGACTAAACCCAACTAAACAGAATATACCTACCTAAACACACTTTACACAGAAATACATACGAGCCCCACCAATCCATACTATACCCACCCAACCCGACGCGACCCCCCAACCCCTCCTATACACACCACACCATACTTTAAGCACCACACCAGACTATACCCACCACACCAGACGCTACCCACCAACCCATAATATACACACCAAGCCACCCTATAAACCCCACAGCAGCATAGACCCACCAAACCATACTAAAAACACCTCACCATACTCGTCACACCACCCCACACTCTACCCCACCAACAATAATAGCAAACCAAATACATAAGATAACCTCCAAACCAGCCTCTACACAACTAAAAAGTCTAGACCCACCCAACCAGAATCTACCCACATTAACAGACTATACCGACCTACCCAGAGTATACCCAGCTAAACCGAATCTACCCACCTAAGCAGAATCTACCCCACAACCCATATTATACCCAACCGCCCAGACTAGTCCCCCCAACACAGACTCTACACACCACACCAGACTAGCCCCACCACACCACACTCTCCCCACCAATGCAGAATATACAAAACTACACTGAATTCAAACACATAAGAACACTCTACACAACACATATGTGTATACGCACCCCCCCTGACAAGACCCCAAAAACCCGACTAGCCCCACCACAAAAGAATCGCACCCAAACCCACGCCTCGCACACCCACCAACGACTATCACCCCAACCACCGCATATCCAACACACAACCGCATGTCCCCGCACACCACCAATCCCTCCAACCACACCTACTATCCGGAAGGTTGTTTGAGATTCGTGGGGGTGATGTCGAGTGGAGGTTCGGATTGAGAAGCTTTGTTTTTGTGTATAAGGTATCCGTCAGCGTCGTACAAAGGTCACCCATACTGGAGCTTACCGATCAACGTTTGGAGAATAGTTACAGGTATTAAGAACGAGAATTAAAAGCTAAAAGACTCATTTTTAAGGGTTAAAAAATTGCATATGATTCTTAATATTCATAAACAAGAGCATTAACATTCAAACGACAAATTTTTAAAATCTCTATAATCGAGTTATATCTTTAGAATGAACTAGTGAGAGTATTACATATTACACAATAAAATCATAAAAGCACTAAACACTTTAATGCTATTCTTCGTGATTTATTATTAGTCTTAATCGTTGTAAAATTCATAAATAACTTACCAATAAGCGATTATTAGTGGTTTTCAGTGAAAAAAATTAACATAGGGTAGTCAAATCATTTAAAAAGGAACTAATAGCTCTCTTACGCGTCTTAAAGCTTCATTAAAATTCTTTTAAGTTAGACAAATTTATCGAAATAGAAATAAAAGTTCTTAGAGTTTACTACGGAACAAGTTCAGTTTCGAAGGGTATATTAACTTATCGTCAAAATGCATTAAAAAGTAATTATTTGAAAAAATTATACGTACATGTACGAATCTTCTATTCAAAGAATGAAGAACGGAAATCAAAGCTATTTTCATGTTTCAACAGATAAAGACAGTGTATGAGAAGGGATCACACTATTTTTAAATATATATAAAAGCGATGATAATTTTTATGAGGTATAAGTTTTAGGCATTCATTTGTTACAATGCCATTATTATACATCCATGTTAGTGTTCATTTTATTAAAAGCTACATTAATTTTTTCTTAATCGCTAATAGTACGTTATAGTAGCTATTAAATCGTGAGAAATATTATTAAAGATTCAGTAAAATAATTTTTGTAGACACAAAGAGGTAGATTCTACAAACCATATAAGAATATGCCATTAACTCATGTCAATCCACCAAAAAACTGTCTATACCTGCCCCAACGACATAAAACCACCACACAAAAATGTAAGACACAACCCAAGCAAATACACCAAAAGAAAGTATATAAAACCCAAAAACGCCTATCACAACCACACACTAATATATCACCAAAAACAGAGTATACCATTAAAACACGACAATCCAACAAAATCAAGCATATGACACCAAAGCAATAGTTTACAAACAACACCAGCATATCCAACCAAAAACCGTCTATATAAACACAAAAAGCATATCCAAACAAAACACGCCTATACACGAAAAAAACGAATCTCAACAAAATACCCTACAATACACAATAAAAAAAACTAAAAAGAATTTAAACACCAAACCAGAATATACACCCCAAACCAGAATATACCAAACTCAACAGAATATACTAAACAAAACCGACTATAACAAAAACACCAGTATATAACTAAAAATCAAGAATCTACCCAAAAAATATATCTATCAACCACAACCAAGACACTCCCCACACCAACAGATTATCCACAAAACAAACGCATCTCAAAACCACACAAGCCAATACACCCCACAAAAGTATATAAATATAAAAAAATTCTATACCCAACAACCAAGACTAGACACATCAATAACGCCTAGCCCCAAATAACTAGTCTAGACCCACCAAACCAAACTTTGCAACTCACACAAGACTATAAACAAAACACAAGTCAATACAAAAATCAAAACTATATAATCCACCAATCATAATATACACATAAATCAAATCTATCAACACCAAACACGACACTCCACACCAAAGCAGACTATCCACACAACACCAGACAATAAAAACAAAACAACACAATCAAAAAACAACACGAAACTCAACCCACCAAAACCAAATCCGCACCACACCAGACTAGACACACCAATCCAGACGACACGCACCAAACCAGACTGTACCCACCAACCCATACTCCTCACCTATCCCAAGAATTCACCCCACTCACCACCCTAGACCCACAAACCCATAATAGACCCCCCTACAATGTATATCCCCACACCCCAAGTCTATACCCCCAAACCAGCCTATAAACGTAATAACAGTCTATACACCACAACCACGCCTAAACACAATATCACAAAACACACAGAATATCAAAACAAAAAAAGTATTTAAAAAAAAAACAAGACTATCAAAAAAAAAAAAGACTATAAAAAAACAAAACGAATATAAAACAAAAACCCGAGCATAACTCAACAACCAGAATATTTACCCCAAAACCAGACAATACAACAAAAACAAGACAATCCAAAAAACAAAATACAATCACAAAAAAAAAAGAAAATAAAAAAAAAACAAGAATATAAACAAAAAAAAATTCACTACACACAAAAACAGATTCTACAAACCAACCAAGACTATACCCAACAAACATGGATATACAAAATCATACATTCATTAAATAAAACTAAATATTATACAAACACAAACAGGATATAACCCTAAAACCCGAATATCCGCAACAACCCCAGAATATACCCCAAAAACCAGACTATAACAACCAAGCAAGACTATACGAACAAAACAAGGATATACCATAATATCCAGTCTATATCCTCTTAACCAAACTATACCAACGACACACTACAATTACCACCTAACCTGGACATCACTACAACGAAACACATTAACCCCACCTAAAGCCTATACCCACCAAACCAGACTATACCTGTCAAACCAGACTATACATACCAAACCAGACTATACAGACTATCCAACAACCCACAGCATATCCAACAAACCCCAGACAAGAACAACAGCCCCCCAAACTACCCCCACAAACACAAAAAACTCACCAAACCAGACTATACCCACCACCACAGACAAACCCATCTGGTTTGGTGGGTATAGTCTGGTTTGGTGGGTATAGTGGGTAAAGTCTGTTATGTTCTGTCTATTATTGTATTGTCTGTATATTATGTGTTTGTGTGACAATGAGTGGATGTTGGATCACTTCGGTTGATGGTTATTTAATCGTGTGGTGTTGTGATTGGCTTGTTTGGAGACGTTAATCTGGTTGGGTTTGCAGATTTGGTGGATTGTGTTCGAGTGGGCTTTTATGTTTGTCCTCTGTCATTGTGGGTATAGTCTTCTGGTGTGGGTATATTAATCTTTTTTTTGTTTAGTCAGGTTATGTTGGTCAAGTATGGTGTTTTGTGTATAGTCTGTTTCGGTATGTATATTCTGGTGGGGTATGTATATTATGGTTTGGTGCTTGATAACACTTGTAAACGCTTATAGTGCTTTTCTAAATGCTTTGTAAAACTTATAAGACTCTTAATGATGCTTTTAAAAAGTTATAAACGCAATATTTTGTTTTATAAATAATTTGTATCACTTATCAGTCTCTTACTGTTAACGCAAATAAATGATACTAGAGTTTTGTGATTTTATATCTGAATTTTGTAAACTCGTATACCCCTACTGTGTCCTATTGAATCAAATGCTAGCATAGATTTATGGTCTTTATGACTGTTATAGATGATTAGTAAATAAAAGTATACGTTAATCAAAACACCATGATATTATTGATATTTTTCAGTATGATATAATATTATAAGACTATTCACTAATTTTATAACACTCACTAAGCACAAAGTATTAATTTTCATCATATCGTTATAAATTATAGTTATTTGTAAAAAGATTTATGAAACTTATGAACGAATTAATCTTTTTTTTTTAGTACTCTGATAACTTAAGTTACTTAAATTTACTGTAATCGAATAAAAAACAATAACAGGAAATTACTTTAGGAGGTGTACCAATAAAAAAACTCTTTACTCATCTCGATAACAATAAATTGCGAGTTTGGGTCGTTAAAGATTTCAGTGTACCAAAGGTCATAAAATGGATATTTCACTATAACTCATTCGCACTAGTTGAGTTCCTTTAATATTGCTTTGCGTGAATTAAAATAATCTGGATTTTGAAACATAAATATCAAAAGCAAAGTAATAGCCCTTAATTGAGATGTTTCTATCTTCTTATTACATACATTTGTAGGTTTAACACTTATCAAAAAGGGGATCTTTCTTATAAATGCTTTGTGTACTGTACAATACGAATACGTGTAACATATAACAACAGCAAATTACTCTACATAAAACAACAGACTATAACAAAAAATAAAGAATCTTAAACAACATCCTTAAACTAATACAACAAAAATAATCACAACCCACATACTGACAATCAATCAACAACCAGAAAATACACAACAACACCAGCAACTCAAACAAAAACAACCAAATCCCAAAACCAAAAGAATATCAAAAAATAACAAGTCTATACATAAAAAAAATGACAATAAAAACAAAACCAGTCTATACCCACAAAACAAGAAAATAACCACAACAATAGTTTCTACAAAAAAAACAAGAAAATACCACAATAACAATACTATAAAAAATCCAACAGACATTCCCTAACACAAAAGTTGATACCAACCCAAACCGGCAATACCTATAACACCAGTATATAAGCAACAAATAAAGAATATACAACAAACAAGAGACTCTCCCCACCAAAAAAGAAAATAAAAACAAAAACAGACTAGAAACACAAAAAAAGCCTAGCCACAATAAACAAGACGAGAATAAAAAAAACAGACTATACGAAAAAAACCAGACAATAAAAAAAAAAACAGAATAGAACAAAAAAAAAAAACAATACACACCAAACCATACTCTAACCACCAAAAAGGAATCTCAAACCTCCCCACGACAATACAAAAACAAAAAGACTATACCACCAACACAAGACTCTCCCCACCACACAAGACTCTCACCCCACCACACGAATATCCCCCCAACACACGACTATCTCCCCAACAACCCCATAGCCAACCCAACACCCCCTGGAACCGCACCCCACGAATCCCACAACCCACACCGACTCTCCGGAAGGTAGGTTGATATTGGTTGTGGGGGTGGCGATGGGGTGTTGTTATTGAGCGGCGGTGTATTGTTGCATACGTTCACCGGCAGGTTCATATACCGTTTTCACCTCCATTATAATAAAAATAAACGTTTGGAGCATTGTTACTAATCCCAAGGTCGATACATAGCCTTGATAAGCCTCGTTTTTCAAGGTTCTAACATCGCTGTATTTACTGTCAATGATAATATTCTATTAATCTAAGACACCAAAACAATTTTTAAAGGCACATGCATCTATTTAAATCTTAATACAGAACCATCCATTGTATTACATATTACACAATGAAATCATGAAAGCACTCAATACTAGATAGATTTCCTTAGAGATTACTGAAGTTATTGTATCCTTTTAAAAAATCGTCCATACTATCACAAAAAACGATTAGATTATTTAAAAATTATCTAAATAATAAAAAGATATCAAGCTAATTTTTAAGATAAAATAATACGCTAGAAATATTAATTCCTATTCTTTTAAAGAATTACAAGATTTAAATCGTGATATAGTAAAACAAAGTGTTTATAGGTGTAATAAAGCATCAGTAAGAGTCTTATACTATTTTAAAATCTTATAAAATGTCTTTAAAAACGTAACGGTTATATATAAATATATATTACGAGTATTCTCAGCGAATATCAGCTATTCTAAAAACATTAAAAGCGAGACTAGTTTTTCTAAAGTTCAATTACGCTTCGGAGCCTTTATTAACCGCATATTAATCATATAAAAAATCTTGTTTTTTTTTAATAAATAAAAATTCCGAGAATCGCTGACACAGAGTCGTCTCTTGGTGGTCTCTTTGTCGTTTGCGTCTCTGTTTCGCAACAGAGACGACCCAGAGAGACGAACCAGAGACGACACAGAGACGACCAAGACACGACAAAGAGCCGGAACAGAGACGACCCAGAGACGAACCCGCAGCGACAACGCGACGAGCCCGAGACGACACAGAGACAACACAGAGACGACAACACAGAGACGACACAGAGACGACACAGAGACGACACAGAGCCGAAACAGAGCCGAACCAGACGCGCGAACTAGACGCCCCAGAGACGGAACAGAGACGAAACCGAGACGACACCCAAGCGACGAACAAGAGACGAAACCGCGACGAAAACGCCCAAGAGACGCACACGAGACGACTCTCTGAGTCGTCTCTGTGTCGTCTCTGTGACACAGAGACGACACAGAAATGAACCAGACCAAGAGATGACACACAGACGTCTCTTGGATGTCTCTGTGTCGTCTCTGTGTCGACACAGAGACGACTAAGCGAGCCACCAAGACACGACACAGAGACGACACAGAGACGGCACAGAGACGACACAGCCACGCCCCCGCGACGACGCCACAGAGACGACCCCAAGACGACACACAGACAAGTGTGTGTCGTCTCTTGGTCGTGTATGCTTCTGTTTGTTCTCTGTGTCGTCTCTTGTTCGTCTCTTTTTCGTCTCTGTTGCGTCTTCTCTTTGTCGTCTCTGGGTCGTCTCTGTGTCGTCTCGTGGCCGTCTCTGTGTCGTCTCTGTGTCGTCGCGGGGTCGTCTCTCTGGTGTGTTTCGTGTTCGACAATGAGACGCCTCTTTGTAGTATCTTTGTCGTCTCTGTGTCTGTGTCATCTCACTCCACAGCCAAGACACAGAGAGACGGCCCAGAGACGAAACAGAGCCGCACATGTGCCGACACAGATACGACAGAGACCCGACACAGATACGAAAAAGCGACGACGAACCAGAGATGAAAACTCCACGACAAAGACACGAAAAAGACACAAAACCGACAAAGACACAAAACAGACACCGAGACGAAACAGACACGGCTCTTGTTCGTCTCTTGGTCTCTCGGTGTCGTCTCGGTGTCGTCTCTCTGTGTCGTCTCGTCTCTGTGTCGACACAGAGACGACAAAGAGACGACACAGAGAGTCGTCTCTGGGTCGTCTCTGTGTCTGTGTCGTCTCGGTGTCGTCTCTGTGTCGTCCTGGCGTTTTCATGTCAGTGTCGTCTCTGTGTCGTCTCTTTGTCATCTATGTGTCGTCTCTGTGTCTGTGTCGTCTCTGTGTCTGTGTCATCTCTGTGTCGTCTCTTTGTCGTCGTCTCTGTGTCGTCTCTGTGTCGTCGTCTCGTTGTGTGGTCTCTGGGTCGTCTCTGTGCCTGAGCTGTACGTTCTCTGTGTCGTCTCTTGGTCATCTCTGTGTCGTCTCTCTTGTGCGTCGCGTGTTCGAACAAGAGACGACCCAGTGAAGAAAAAGTGTCGTCTGTTTGGCAGCGCTTGGTCTTGGTCTTCTCGGTGTCGACACAGAGACGACCCGGAGAGACCACCCCGAGACGCCCCAGAGACGCCACAGAGACGCCACAGAGACGAAACACCGACGACCCCGACCCGCCCAAGAAGCGCAAACGAGCCGCGAACGCTACGGAAACGAGCCGCACACGAGATGACAACACAGAGACGCCCAAGAGACGACACAGACACAGAGCCGCACCCGCGACGACTCTCTGAGTCGACTCTTTTTTGACTATGTGACACAGAGACGACCCCGAGACGCAACCGGCAAAGAGACACACCAGATAAGACACTGATACGTCTCTTTGTCGTGTCTGGTTCGACCAAGAGACGACAAAGAGAGACGACACAGCCATCCCATCCCCACGACACCCACACCATAACCCGATGAATCAGGGACGATAACGAGACGAAACCGAGACGACGACAACGAGACGGCACAAAGACACCACCCACACAGAGACGACACAGAGTCGTCTCTGTGTCGTCTCTGTGTCGTCTCTGTGTCTGTGTCGTCTCTTTTTCGTCTTTTTTTCGTCTCTTTGTCGTCTCTGTGTAGTCGTCTCTGTGTCGTCTCTGTGTCGTCTCTGTGTCATCTCGGTGTCTTCTCTGGGTCGTCTGTGTGTCGTCTCTTTGACGTCTCTCTAGGGTGTCGCGGGTTCAACCAAGATAAGACAAAGAGTCGTCTCTGTGTCGTCTCTGTGCCACAGCCAAGACACAGTGGCGACACGTACAAGACAAATAGACTAAAAATATTTGAACCAGACACGAAACTTTTTCGTCTATTAGACGAAACAGAGATGACACCGAGTCGTCTTTCGGCGCAGCACCCGAGACTCTGCACCCGCCCACGCCGCACACGACAATGTGTATCTTTTTCGTCGTCTCTGTGACGACACAGAGACGACAGAGGATCTGAGACGACATAGAGAAGACACTGAGATCTCACAGACACAACTCTGTGTCGAACAACACACCGCGCCGAAACCGCCACGACACAGGGAGTTCTCTGTGTCGTCTCTGTCGTCTCTTTGTCGACTCAGAGACGACACAGAGAGACGACACCACGACGAACCAGAGACGACACCGAGACGAACCAGAGACGACACCCCCACGAACCAGCGACGACACAGCCACCTAGACGCCACAGCGACGACACCGACACGCCACAGCCTCGTCTCTCTGTCTTCTCTGTATCGACCTCGAGATGAAACAGAGAGACGACCACGAGCTGAACCAGCGCTGAACACGAAACGAACAAGAGACGTCCAAGAGAAGACACCGAGACGACACAGAGACGAAAACGAGACGACCAAGACACAGAGCCGCACCCGCGCTGCAACCGCCCCAGCGACGCCCCAGAGACGACTCTCTTTTTCGACTCTGGGTTGTCTCTGGGTAGACACTTTGTCGAACCAGATATGACCCAGAGAGACAAACCAGAGACGACCAAGCGACGAACAAGAGACGGCAAAGAGAAGGCATTGATACGTTCAATAGACGACGATCCATAGACGAACACGAGACGACACAGACACGAAAACGACCCAGCGACGACCACGCCACGAGTCTCTGTGTCGTCTCTGTGACACAGAGATGACTCGGGGTCGTCTCTGTGTCTGTGTCGTCGCTGTGTCGTCTCTGTGTCACAGAGACGACACAGAGACGACAAAGAGATTAGTGGCTTGTGCTGTTTCGGCTCTGTTTCGGCGCGGTGTCTGTCGTCTCTGGGTCGACCAAGAGACGAAAAAGAGACGACACAGAGAGTCGGCTCTGTGTCGTCTCGGTGTCGGTGTCGTCTCTGTGGCTTTTCGGGGACACAGACACGACACAGAGACGACACAGTGATACATTTCTGTGGCGGTGGCGGCTCTGTGTCAGCGCTTTGTCGACACACATCCGACACAGAGACGACACAGAGAGCAGACACAGCGACGACAAAGCCCCGACACAGCGCTGCACCCGCCCAAGAGACGACACAGCGCAGTCTACTTGTCGACTCTGTGACGTCTTTGTGACACAGATAAGGCCCAGAGCCAATACAGCCCCCGAGACGACTCTGTGTCGTCTCTGTGTCGTCTCTGTTTTAAACCCGAAACGACCCAGAGAGACGACCCAGAGACGAACAAGAGACGGACCAGAGCTGACACAGAGATGACACAGCCACGACACAGCGCTGACACAGACCGCCCGACGACACATAGCCGGCACAGAGACGATCCAGACACGAAACAGAGACGCCGACCACGCGACGACCCCGCACTCCCGACGACTCTCTGTGTCGTCTCCATGAGGTCTCTGTGTTGTCTTTGTGACACAGAGACGACAAAGAGAGACGGCAGAGACCAATAGACGAAAAAGAAAACGCGAAACCCCCGCGCCGACACAGACACAGCAACGACAAAACCAACAACCTTGTACATACCGTCTCTGAGTCGTCTCTGTGTCACCGCTGATTCGACTCTTTTACGTCACTCATTCGCCCCAGACAGACGAAAAAGCCACGAACACGAGACGACACAGAAACGACACAGAGACGACACAGAGACGAAAACTAGACGACGACAACGAGACGACCAGGCGCCGAAAACGAGACGCCAACGCCCCAGAGACGACACAGAGACGACTCTCTGTGTCATCTCTGTGTCGTTTCTGTGACACAGAGTCGACAAAGAGAGGAACAAGAGACAAAAACGCGACGAAAACGCGACGACACAGCCCCAGAGAAGCCACAGAGACGACAGAGAGACTACACAGAGAACAAAAAGAGACGACACAGAGACGACAAAGAGACGACACAGAGACGACGACAACGCGCCGACCCAGCGACGACCCAGACACCGCCACGACACAGCGACGACTCTCTGTTGCTTCTCTTTGTTGTCTCTGTGTCCACGCGATAAAACAGACCAAGCGCCGACCAAGAGATGACTCTGTGTCGACTCTGTGTCGTCTCTGTGTCGCCACAGAGACGGAACAGAGAGACGACACAGAGACGACACAGAGACGACACAGAGATGACACCGAGACGATACCGAGACGAAAAAGAGACAACGCAACAGAGACGCCACAGAAACGAAACAGACACCCACAAAACACCACCACGACTCTGTGTGGCATCTCTTTTGCGTCTATGTGTCCACGAGACGACAAAGAGAGACGACACAGAAACAGAGACGACACAGACACCGAGACGACCCAGACACAGAGACGACACAGAGACGAAAAAGAGACAGCAAAGACACGAAACAGAGACGACAACGAGACGATGCACCCGAGACAACAGAGAGGCGATAACGCGACGCAAACGAAACGACTTTTTCGTCTCTTGGTCGACTATGTTTCGAACCAGAGACGCAACAGAGACGCAAACAAGACACCGAGACGACACAGAGACGAAACCGAGACGGCACATAGACGACACAGAGCCGCGTCAGCGATGACTACACCGAGACGATAAACAGACCACTCAAACACTACACAGCCAAAGCGACGACACAGAGACGACACAGAGACGACCAAGAGACTAAACAAAGACGAAAAAGAGACGAAAACGACACAGAGACTACACAGAGACTACACAGAGACGAAACAGAGATGACACAGCGACGACACAGCGACGACACAGCGACGACCCAGAGACGACGACACAGAGACGACACAGACACAGAGACGACACAGAGACGACACAGAGACGACACAGAGACGCTACACAGACGACACCGACCCGGAGACGCCTAAG
>NW_028297543.1:0-12500 GCF_049724085.1 Artemia sp. Qi Xiang Cuo
AATGATACCCGGGGTTTCTACTGCTCTGTTCAATTCCTCCTGTAGTGATAGGGGTCTCTCTATTGGTGTTGCGGGAGAAACCATATCGTCTGGAAATCTTTTGGGGGACAAGGAGTCGAAATTCTGTCAGGGAAAAATTGTGTTTTAGGAGATATCGTATAGTCTAGTTCTCCTGCACTCTCTGACGATGAACTTTTTGGGGTTTTTGGCGTTTTTATTCTCACTGGTACTAGGGATTTTCTTTTTGGAATAACTAGGTTTTTCATAGCTAAGAGTTCTTCAAAGTCTTCTTCATAACTCTCATTTTTGAAATAATCTTGCTTGAAATTGAAGGGTTTTAGCTCTGCTAATCTTGACTTAGGGGGTTCATCTTCTGTGTCTGATGACTCAGTGGATGAGGGACGCGATACCCATTTTTCCGGAAATTTGGCTCTTTTTATTCGGCTAACATGTGCCTTATAGGTTCTTCCATTATCGGGGTTTACCATTTTAAATGTAAAATCGTTATCATACTTTTTGATAATTCTGTACGGTCCGAAATATTTATTAGAAAGTTTCTTGCCTTCTGTCTTTGATTCATTTTTCAGGTACATACAGTCTCCTATCATAAAATTTATGTTTCCTTTGACTGTGGGTAGGTTTCTTAGCTCCTGATTTTATTTTAGATTTTTCCAACTCTTGTCTTACAATTTTATAAGTTTTTCTCATCCTATTTATGAATTCTTGTTTATAATCTTCTGAGTTATTGTAATATTGCCGGGACTCTATAATTTCATCATATGGGATTCTAAAATCGCGACCAAAGAGTAAATGAAAAGGATTGTCCTTATTTGTTTCAGAATAGGCGGTGTTGATTACATTCGTTAAATAAGGTAAAAACAGGTCCCAATCATTTCTATTGTCTTTAGTGTAAATACTTAATATATTCGAAAATATTTTATGCCTATTCTCTCTTGCTCCATTGGTTGGCGGATGGTATGGAGACGTTACTAACTTTTCAATGTTTATAAATTTCATCAGATTTTTTTTTACTTTAGGAACAAAATTACTTCCGTTATCGCTTATGAACTTGTCTGAGATGCCAAATTTAAAAAATATTTCTGCTAATGCCTTACTTGTGGCATAAGCGCCTTGATTTTTTAAAGCTTTTGCAAAGGTAAATCCAGAAAAGTGATCTATGACTGAAAGAATACAAGTATGGCCTCTGTTAGAAACAGGTAAACCACCACTTGTCCCATATAGTTCAAACGAGACGATATCGAAGGGGAATCTCGCTACCGGAACTCGTCCCATAGGGGGGTTGGGGTAAGCTTTGGGGTTTTTCCTTAAGTTACACTCTTCACATGCACTGACGAATTCTTAAAGTTTTGTTAATGCCGATGGCACATAGAAACATTGTTTTAATTTATGGAAAGTTTTTGTTATTCCCAAATGTCCACCAATATCCGAATGAAAATATTCAAAAGCAGGTATTGTTAATTTTTGGGGTAAAACAGGTGTTATTGAAGTTTGGTTTCTATTTGTCTCAGCGGTTGCGATTCTATATAATATTCCTTCATCGAAATCATAGTAAAAATTATCTATTTCTTTTCTAAGAGTTTTGAATTTATCTGGTAACATATCATCATTCACAAAATAATTAATAAGTGCTAAACACATTCCATATTTTTTTTTATTTCTTTTTACATTTTCTAAAGACAAGGAACGGTAACTAACCTTATTTTCTTTCTCTGATTCTTTAATTTTGTTTTTCTTACTTTTAATCTTAATGTTAATAGTATTAACTCCCTTCCGTTCAGTTTCCGACGGCTCATCTTCCGGGAACCTACTCAAGAAGTCGCACGCTGCGTTTTGTTTGCCTTTTAAGTATTCAAAATCATAATCGAGATCTTGGATTTTCATAATCCATCTAGCTAAAATTCCCGTGGGGTTTTTAAATGTGTGCAGGTGCTGCAAGCTTTTGTGGTCTGAGCATAGCATGAATTTTCTACCAATCAATTAATGTCTAAATGTATCCAATTGATGGATTATAGACAATAGTTCCAAATCGGTGGCAGAATAATTAATTTCACCCTTTGTTAAAGTTCTGTTCGAATAACATATAACCTTTTCTATCACTTTTAGTTTGGACGCTTGCTCTAGCGAATTGGGGTTTTTCACTGGGATTACTTGTGAAAGAATAGCACTAATTCCTTTGGAACTGGCATCAGTCCTAACTACGAATCTTTCGTTCTTGAAATCTGGGAGTGCTAGTATGGGTTCCGAGGTGAGTGCCTTTTTGAGACGGTCTAAGGAAGTTTGGGCTTCCTGGGACCAGGCAACATTTTGGGAGTTCCCTTTGGTTAATTCCGTAAGTGGTTTTGCAATTTGGGCATAATTTCGGACAAATTTTCTGAAATAGTCAGTAAGACCCAAAATTCCTCATAGTTCCTTCATAGTCTTAGGGGGTTTGAGCCTTTCAACGCATTTTATTTTATCCGGGTCCGGGGATATTTCTCCTTGCGTTACCATACCTAAAAATTTAATTTTTTCTTGTAATAGATTAAAATTTTCAGGCCGGCATTTTAAATTGCCTTCTCTGAGTTTTTCAAACACTTTAACTAACGTTGCTAAATGTTGCTCCACATTTTGTTCCAAGCTTATAACGTCATCAACGAAATGAATAATATTCTTCAATCCTCTTAATAAATGCAATAAGGGTCTACATAACGCGCTTGAACTCGTTTTAAGTCCGAATGGTACTCTCAGATATTCATATGAACCACATTCGCTTGCACAGAATGCAGTTTTATAGACATCCTTCTCGGCTATTTTTACCTGGTGGTAGCCTTCAGTGAGGTTCAAAGAAGTAAAAATTTTGTTTTTGCTTGAAATAGAGTCAAGGATCTCGTCTATTCTTGGCAAGGGAAATTTGTCGCTCACTACTTGCTTATTAAGAGCTCTATAATCTACTACGAGTCTCATATCGCCATTGTTTTTTGGGACTAAAATCACTGGAGCTGAATACGGACTTATGCTGGGGCGTATAATCTCATTTTTTTCTAACTCATGAATTTTATTTTTTAGCCATTCTTTGTGTTTATACGGTACACGATACGGCTGTTTCGCGACGGGGTTGCCCGGTCGTTAAAATAGAGTGTTCGTAAAATGGTATCAATCCTATATCATCTTCAGATGTTGAAAATACATCTCTAAAATTCCACAATAATTCACATAATTTCTTTTTGAGTTCCGAATCAGTAATATGATCCATATTAAACTTATTTAAAAATTGCGCTTTAGTCAGGGGGTATTTGTTAATTGAGGTTTTAATGCTATTAACTAGGTTTCTTTTTGAATTTACCCACTTATTTAAGTCATTTTCCGAAATGAAACGTTCTAAGTCGGGAATCCATTTGTTTACTTCTGCTGCTTGCAAATAACGTAGCGTTGATAATGTCCTCAGAATATTACAAGTCCTGATGTTGAAATTCAGGTCACTTCCAGCAGTCGGTTTCGGGGTTTTATTTACCTTATTAGAATCAATCACCGTTTGCTCGGATTAAATTTTTTTTTGCTGATATCCAATCTAATTGTTGCATCTTTTTAACTTCTTTTTTCAAGTATGCTACTGTTGCTCAGTTTTGTGACTTGAAAATAAAACTGGATAATATTCCATCTAAATCACGTTTTCCAATTTGGCTTTGGTATCTTTTCAATTTTTCCGAAAGTGAGTTTGTCTGTCGTATAGAATCCATTATTTCTATCTGTAAACTGAAACTTCTTAGCTTCTGGAGATCTATAAAAAATGACAACATTTTAGCAATCGCTGCAATCTCTCGCTATTTTTTCGAAAGGATAAATCTGTCTGCTACCTGCAATCTTTTTAAATTTTGAAAAAAGGATGACCATTTTGTCCATCTAACCAAGACTATTATTTTTCTATTTTTCTATTATTTATATTTATCACATTTCATCCCATGAACGAACCTGTTTGACAGCAGCATCCGTCCCTTCCTAGGGCACGATGCTGGTATCTACGCTAAATGTGTAAGTAGGCCTATAATAACAGAGCCGAAAAATTGTCAAGCTGAATTTTTTGTTGAACATTATGTCGACTGCACTTGTGTACGTAGAAAAAAAAACGACCGACCCGAAGCGGCTCAAAACCGACCAGACCAGGGGGCACATTCCCCCTTGCCCCCCGGCCCAACCAGCCGGTACATGCCCGAGGTTCCTGGGAGGTTATTTGAACCTCAGCGTAGTTGTTAAATAATCTTTGGACTTTTTTAAAACAAATTGGCTATCTCAAAAGGATGGGATGCATTTTGGGACAAAAGGGAGTGGGGGGGAGTCTTTTCAAGTGCAAAGTCATTGTTATATGATATGTGGTCTGTTTTTGAAAAAATGATTAAAATTTTTTTATTGGATGCAACTTGGGAAAAGAGTGGAAATGGTGGGGGCTTGCTGTCCTGCTTGTTTGACTTAGAGGTAAAGTTCTTTCAATTTGATTTATATGTAGCAGTGCGAAAATAGCGACGAAGACCACACTGCCTTTCCATAACAAACAACAAAAGTACGAAGAATAAAAGGGGAAATCTTTTTGTAAGACAGTGGAGATAATTTGAATGAATATTTCGGCCCTATGTCCAAGGGCCGTCCTCAGCAAGACAAAAATATATAAAAGAAAAAAGACTCACAACAACATGCGACCAATAAAACCAAAAAAGTGAAATTTTTTTTCTCAAAGCAGTCCTAGCATTTTTTTTTATACTAGAAAAAACATATTTTCATTTTATTGTAAAATGTTTTTAAAAAACATTGGAGATTTACTTGACTAGATTTGTAGAATTTGGTTCGTCTTTAATGTCCTTGCGTATGCCCATGTCGACAGTATCCCCATTGTCGCAACTATGATAAATGCAAATATGAAGATGCAAGGGCAGATCGTCGTTACTTTTCCCTTTGTATCCTCATGCCATGAATCCTCATGCCATAAGTCTGGCCAATAATAGTAGGCGAAGATAGTGAATAAAAGATGACCGTAGGTCATATACTTCCTTGTGGATGTAACTCCAATGAAATATGCCAGAAAGATCGTCGCCCAGGCA
The DNA here is from genome assembly GCF_049724085.1 of Artemia sp. Qi Xiang Cuo. Classification (NCBI taxonomy): domain Eukaryota; kingdom Metazoa; phylum Arthropoda; class Branchiopoda; order Anostraca; family Artemiidae; genus Artemia; species Artemia sp. Qi Xiang Cuo. The sequence continues at coordinate 5,091 of NW_028297543.1, forward strand.
AGAATGATCAGAAAAAAACACAACCATATATAACCAGAAGTGTACATGTTAATCTCGTCTGTATTGTTCAAATCAAAATACCTTTTGATTACTCTTTTTTTTATACTAGAAAAAACATATTTTCATTTTATTGTAAAATGTTTTTAAAAAACATTGGGGATTTACTTGACTAGATTTGTAGAATTTGGTTCGTCTTTAATGTCCTTGCGTATGCCCATGTCGACAGTATCCCCATTGTCGCAACTATGATAAATGCAAATATGAAGATGCAAGGGCAGATCGTCGTTACTTTTCCCTTTGTATCCTCATGCCATGAATCCTCATGCCATAAGTCTGGCCAATAATAGTAGGCGAAGATAGTGAATAAAAGATGACCGTAGGTCATACTTCCTTGCGGATGTAACTCCAATGAAATATGCCAGAAAGATCGTCGCCCAGGCAAGAATGATCAGAAAAAAACACAACCATATATAGCCAGAAATGTACATGTTAATCTCGTCTGTATTGTTCAAATCAAAATACCTTTTGATTACTCTTTTTTTCTTCGCTGAAGTAAGGATGCTAGGACTGCTTTGAGGAAAAAATTTTCACTTTTTTGGTTTTATTGGTCGCATGTTGTTTTGAGTCTTTTTTCTTTTATATATTTTTGTCTTGCTGAGGACGGCCCTTGGACATAGGGCCGAAATATTCATTCAAATTATCTCCACTGTCTTACAAAAAGATTTCCCCTTTTGTTCTTCGTACTTTTGTTGTATGTAGCAGTGCAATTTGTAACGCAATATTTGAATTTGAAAACGACTCTGGGAAAGAAATTTTTAGATTACATTATATTCTTCTATTCTATTTAATCACTTTTGGCTCTTAAAAAGAGAGTTAGTAATTTCAATTTATATCAAATTAGCCTCATTCAAAGTTTAAATGACAATCCCTTCCAAACAAATCATATATGCCCCTGGGGGCGTAACTTTCAATGCTTGCCCCCGGCCCGTTAAAGGTCGTGTCAACCCCGAAGATTCTCTTATTTGATCTCTCGACTATTTTAAACAAAATAACTATCTTTAAGTTTATATGGGATGCATTGGGGAAGAGAGGGCGTTGGTGACAGAGGACTTGTTGCCTCTGATCAGTTTTGACTCTTAAAAAGGGCACATACAATCGAGTGGTCCTCCTGCGAAGCTTATATAATCACCCTTTCCATATGAAGTGCTTCTAAAAAAAACCCACTGAAATCTTTGCTATATATGATAATACTCGTAGGCTAAAAATAATTAAAATTCATCACTTTGCTCCTAAATTCCTACCTAATACATCAAGACTTCAAATTCCTTGGATCCAAGCTTTGAAATGGTAAATTTTTTATTGGCAGCTTAAACAGTTGGGACTAGTATCGGCCTAAAATTAACCCTAAAGCCTATGTCAAAATGGACTGAAGTGACTAGAAATTATTCGGTTTTGCTGAACTCTAGATACAAGCAGTACTGTGTTTTGAAAAGGCTTTGAAGAGGTGATGGACTCTCGCTTTTTCAGAGTAGCTTCGGCTCGTTTCAAGTTGGACTTGATTCTTTATGTTACTCAGTATTAAACTTCAAATATTACCAACTAAGGGCTGGAAAGTTTTATCATACTATTCCAATTATTTTTCATTCGATAATAATCAGCATAGAAAGAAGATACGATGATAAAATCAAGGGTCATTAAAAAATTTTACTGCAATTTGTATTTCAGCTTTAGCTTTAATATTTTGGGGGAAATCTTCGCTTTGATTAAGTTTTTAATCGCTCTTTATTTCTTCTAGAATTGCAGATTGTTTTAGTCTCCTTATTTAGTTCTTAGGTAGTGACATGATGCGCTTTAGCTACTGATCGGAAACTTCAAATAAAACCTTTAGAAAAACATTACCGGACCTAGGCCGACCACAATCTGTCCAAATTTTTAGCCAAAATTTAGCTTCATTTTTACAGGCCTTAAGGTTAGGGTCAAGTGACCAAAGAGGCTTTTGAGTATTCTTTCGGATTCGCTTTACTGGGACAGAAATTTTTTCAGCTTCTTTCATAGCAGAGAGGATAGAATGATAATATCGGTCTATTTCATATTTAGCATAAATAAAATTCTGACCAAACTACAAAAGCTGATGAGGAACATAAATCGTACTTAGATATGAAGCCAATGTTATAAGATAAACAGAAAAATTTGCATCATTCCAATCAGGCTTATAAAACCATTTAGAACGTACACCACGACTCTTAGACACACTCCCAGAACAAACAACAGACTTTGATAAACAAACAGACAGCGGAAGGTGATCAAGATCATTCTCGTCAAAATGAACCGTAACTGGCGAGCAGACAAGAGCTGCAGAACAAATAACGTGATCAATGTCTGATTTACTACCTGAATGGTGAATATACGTATAATCATGGGACGTCCGAACAATTTTATAATCCGGGAGAGAATAAAAAAGCTGACCATTCCTTACCTTATCAGAAACCAGATCAGTATTAAAATCACCAGCAATAACAAAATGCAACCCGTTATCCGATATCTTTTGAATTAAAGTTTTAAGACCATTACAAGCACAAGAGAAATTCTGAAGTGAACAAATGGAACGATCATTATATGGCAGATACACATTAATTAGTACAACATTACCAAGACGCACCGCAAGAAAAGTGTCATCTGATTGGAAAAGCACAGGACTCGCACCAGAAATATTTTTCTTAAAAACACATGCTAAGCCGCCAGAATGGCGGCCACGCGTAATTTCAGCTGAACGCACAAAAACAACGTGATCACTGCTTCGTCTCAGAAAATTTTCCCTAAAGGCAGTCAGTAAATGTTCTTGGAGACAAACAACGTCGTAATTAACATACAGATCATCAATAAAAAAGTCCTTGCCTCTCGTTCCATTAATATTAAATGAGACTATATTTATGTCCGGATTCATTTCTGAGAATAGACCTTATCAGTGATCTTCTTAATCACAGGGCATCGTAGGCTGTAAGAAGGATGAGATCCTCCACAGTTGACACATTTGGGAGATTCCGTACACCGATCACTGTTCGTAGATAAATGAGGTTCAGCACAACGAGCGCACTTGGGAGTGCTACTAGTACATGTACTTTCCAAGTGTCCAGGGGAACGACACTTGAAGCAAAACTTAGGCAATTACTTGAACTCATGAACACGGAAGTTTTCATACCCAATCTTCACACCGTTTCGCAGAAATGATCCTTTAGTAATCGCGTCTGCAAATTCAAGCTTAACCGATTTGCTTGTTCCAAATCGACTAGACCCGATTTTACCAAACTGGTTCCGTAGCATGTCAAGGTCAAAATCAGACGGGACTTCTCGAATAACACCAGTGTGTTTTTTAGATAAAACTTTCACACTAGAACCAGGTAGAGCTTCCTTTGCTGATATGCAAAAATCTTCAGCTGCAGATTTCTCAATATTCACCGTCCAACGCTTTTTAGTCGCTCGCACTCTGGACACCAGCTGATGACCAGAATTGAGTTTATTACTGATTTTCGCTTTAGCGGGTTACCATGCTCAGGTGAGGGATCGGAGATCAAAATTGTAGTATGCGTATCACACGCAGCAGATAGGCTAATCACAGGTATTTGACGAAAGTTCAGATTGTACGAATCAATCTTGGCAGAAACTAGCGAAATCGCTTGCTCAAGGCTCGTAAGCTTGGCTGTGACGTGTGTAAACGCTCTAGCAGAGATAACAGGGACTTCTGTTGGCCTTTTGATGACAAAACAAGGCAGCTGCTTTCCATCGGCATCAAATTTCTTCATAATGTCTATAATATCTTGCAGGTGACTGAGAATCGCATTAGTGCCCCTTCTGACAGGGGGATCATTTTCATTCACAAAACTTCATAGCTTTGCTTTCTCTGACTTAACAGTATCCAAATATTTAAAAAAGTCCACTCCTTTCCGTAAAATAACGGCTTCATCGACACCACTTAATTTTTCAAAAACAAAGTTCAACAGCAGTCAATACAAAAGCTCGGAAACGCTCATCTCGTTATAAATTCACTTCAAAAATAATTTAAACCAACAAAACTACATCATCGTCACACATGATGAATATTTTCATTCCTTTGACCTTTATATAGTTGCACAATAATTAAATGTCTTCAAGATTTAACTTGATACAAAAGGTGTTCAACAAATCTAGCAACTATGGTATTCGAAATTCATCATCTTTTATTTGGTACGTTTTAAAGGGATATTTGGCTTAGAATAAAATGCGGTTTTTCTTTCTCTGTTTATGAATTTAGACGAGAGTTTTTGAAACGGAATTTAAATTCAATTAGGGGAGTTTAATTTATATCGGAAGTATTTTTAGAAGAAGATAATTTATTTATATTTTAAGTACATATTATTCACGGTACATATTACCCTTCCCATAATTTAATGACGTCTCTTCATTAGGACTTGCTTGCCCTTGGGTTTTAAAGTACTTCGAAATTTATCTACTATTTGTCCTATAATTTTTAATTGATATTGTATTATTTTATACCTTGTTTAAGCATAATCAGGAGTTCTTAAAACAATTTTCTGTATTACTTTTCTTCTCTAATTATATATCCTTTTCTAAGGTTCTCCTACCGGACTCAGATTATCTATGGTTACAGCCTAGCTACTACACAAAAGATTTTTTTTCTACATCTAACACTGATAACTCCTACATTTCCAACCTTACCAAACATTATCATGGGAAATGTTTTATGTGGTTGGGACTATTCTACTATTACTATAAGATTTATCATTCTTGGGTTATTTTAAAGCACATATAGAATGTATTTCTTGTATAAAATTGTTCGTTCGTGCACTTAGAGATTATATTTCTCGTATAAAATTTTTCGTTCGTGCACTTAGAGATAATATTTCTCATATAAAATTGTTCGTGCATGGCTCGATCTATGGATTTTGCGGTTATTCCTTGGTTAATCACAGGAGAATTGATGTTTGGTTTTGGAATGGGTCGACATCAAACTTTAGTGTCTTCTTCAACATATTGTCTTTAACTTGTGGGAGGAGTATATTGTCACTCAGGGATTAGTCACTGGGATTAGTTTAGGTTTCTGTAATTCAGTGGTTGGTTTCCGGGTCCATTTTTCAGAAATTATCTCGTAACATTTACGGGATAACAGAGATAGGAACTTTACGACCATTTGATAGAGGTGATAGGATGGATCCCGCGAAATGGTCGAAAGGGATTCAACGCGTGAATCTGCCACATGTAAATAAATTTGGTTCATCAAATATCATAACTATACAGTTATATGGTATATGGGTTCATAAAGATTATCAAGGGTGATATTTATTCATTTACATCTTATACTGACTGATGGAGGTTCTCAGGATTGCTATGTTTATACAGTTCGTTAATGCACTTGATACTGAGATTTATTATGTAGTGTTACCTGATGCATAATATGGTTTGAGATTGAGGAAACAACGATAAAAAAGGTAACCGCAATTTTCGTCTTAGCTTCGTTGCCTGGAATTTATGGTGTGTACTCTTCGTTGGTTGATGGATGATGAAAATAGATGCTACTTGGTTGTATTTGCACTGGACTACGTATTGTAACGGTTGATCTCCAATAGGTCATTCCAATATCTGTATTAAAAATAACGAGGCAGAATCACATGTTCTTTAAAATCGAGTAGTCGTAATACATAATAAGTAATGCGATTGGGTACATTTAATGGTGAATGTCGCGCTACAAGACAATATAAAACAAATACACTAATATCATTACACACATATTGCTTTTAGCAAAACAATGTTATTATCATCTTAGTTCAAATATATAGATTTTCCACTGGGAAATCTAAAATATAGAATTTTCTTCTAAGCTGTTTTAGAAAAACGACGATATAAGAGATTGATTCCTTTTACTTTAAGTAAGGTCTATTAATTATGCTCTTTAGTATACGCTATTAAACACATTTTAATTTCCTCCAACACTTATTTAAATCTACATTAGATTTAAAACAATCGTTTAAACACAAGTTACGCTACATCACTAATTTCAGGAAGGTCAAATAAAACACAAAAGAGACGGTATAATTTTTTTTGGCAAATGCTGCCGCGCTTCTTGTATTGTAATCAGCGATGTACATTACACCGTGGTCTGGCGATAAATTGGGTATACATCTGTAAAATTTCACCAAGCCTGGTGTAATCACATTATTATAAAATTTCACCAAGCCTGGTGTAATAACATTATTAACAATTATGCAACGCAATTGTTCTTCGTTAGCTCCTGGGGGAGCGATGATCAATAACTCACAACTTGGTTCATCCTTTTATATTATAGTCGACAAAATTTCCTCTGTCTTAATCCTATCACTATCTGTAGTCGACTGAAACAATCAAATAAATACTGTGCCGTTATGGTTTTAAGCTTGTCACTGCTCCGTTATGGTTTTAAGCTTGTCACTGACTTGTGCCGCTACGATTATCTCGTGCCGCTAAGTTGATATAAACTTGTGCCGCTAAAGACTGCGCCCCTTGTAATGGGGGAAAGGGATGAGTATAATGAGGGGTTAGAAAAATGACCGCGCCATTCCCTATGGGAGAAAATAAAATATATTAAGTAGTAAGTTAGAATTGCCTTGTGGGGTGATTAATTAGGCTGGGGAGCCATCAATCCAGTAGCGTATTCATACTTCGCAGGGTTATCAGATTCCTTGGGAGCGCTACTAATGGAGACATTTGAACTAGTTATCTACTTTGTGGTGCGATACAGGCATATAATAAAACAAACACAAATAGAAAAGTAATAGGTTTATTAGACTTACATTTTTAGGTATACAGCTACATACATATATAAGCAAGACTCCGGTTTTAAACTACATACTGAATAATCTTTCCTCCGTCCTTCCTATGATCTTAATCATAATAATAATCTGTGTTAGAATGCCTCGAAAAACACTTTTTCACCACTATATAACACGAGTCTTGATTCTGTGCGTATAGAGCTATTTCGCCAGTTGCCCAACTCCTCTTGGGGGGCACCCTCCTTCATCCTTATGCTGACAAAGTAAGACCATTATGCTGACAAACTACCCAATAGTTTTTTCGCAATATTTAGATCATTAAATGCCCACATTTATAAGAAAAACTTCAAACTAAGTTTCAGACAATGTATCACTATATTTGTCGAATACTTCCGCGAAATTCAAATCCATCTCATTAGCTTTGTACTTGCAAAAAACCCGTAGTTTTTTGTTTTTCAAATCTGCCAATAGCGTCTGGAAATGTTCAAGTCTCTTTTGTTTTGTAGAACAAAGAATGTGAAGTTTTACAGAGTACAACAGACAATTCTTGAAATTCTTTAAGCTGGTATTCGAAATTAATCATCTTTTATTTGGTACTTTTTAAAGGGAT
>NW_028297544.1:0-13785 GCF_049724085.1 Artemia sp. Qi Xiang Cuo
GATCTGTATGAGAAAGTTCATTAGTAGGGTTCATTCAAAATCTTGAGTTGTAAATTTTCTTTGTTAATATTGCCTAAATATAAGATAAATTGGTACTATTATCATATCTGTACAACACGCAAGAAGTGAAGTTTGGTTAATGCTAATGAACTAAAACAAAATATGATGGAAATATAATAGTTTGTGAACAAAAATGGGCTATATATTTGCACATTAGGGGGAGGTGGGGTAAAGCATAGCATATATTAAATACGTAACATAACCTCGGCTTTTTTCCCTCAACCCCAAAAAAATTAAGTTTAAATATAGTTCCTGGAGTGAGAAACCCCTGAATACTTGTTTATACAGCATTAGATAGCCTCAGATCTTTGCTTTTGTCGAGTAGATGCATCTCATATTGTACAAATATTAGAACCGTACCGATGAATTTCCAATGAAGGTGGCACTATATTCGGTAAAGCTAAATATTAACAGAATATTCAGATGGCCAAGAATCAAACTTACCTCTATGATCAGAATTTCATCCTGAATCCAAATATGATGTATATTTCCATTGCAAATTTAATTTCTAGCCATTTATGGACCCTCAAAGATGATGCCTTTTCTCTAATCTCAGTCATCAGAATAGTACTTGTATGATAGAGCGCCGACCTAATATTTCTTCATCAAAGTAGAACCTGTTTCTCTGACGCTCAATCCTGATGAAATATACCTAAGTATGATAAAAATATAATACTTTTGAAACAAATGGGCCAAACAATTTGGGCCATATAGGGGCACATTAGGGGGGTGAGGTTAGAGTATAGAGGGCCTGCATGCCTAGTGTGTTAGGTACAATTATTCTGCATATTATGAAGTAAGAATGGTTTTCTAACTTCACACTGTCCAAATACTTTATCCCCCGCCCCCTATTGAACAAATATAGTACCAAATTTATATATTTTCCAACTATTCTTTCAATTATCTTTGTATTGTCAAACCCTAAGCTAAAAGAAATTAACATAAAACCAGTTCTACAATGTGTCAATGGATGAACAAATTGGGTGGTCGGTGCTATATCATACAAGTACCATCATAATTTCACTTTGAATCTAAATATGACATTTGTTTCTGTTACAAATTCCAATTGTAACCTAACATTTCCCACCTCACCCAATATATAGCCTGTATCGTGTATAATAAGAGAAAATTCATCATGTTTAAGGGTCCATAAAGGGCTTAAAACTTTTTAATTTGCGACGGAAATGTCATAACTAGGTAAGAATGAAATTTTGGATATGGAGGTAAGTTGTGTATTGTGGCTATCTGAATATTTTGTTAATATATATAATATATATAATATATTTTTTATATAATATATTTTTTTATTATATATATTTATTATATATATTTATTATATATATTTTTTTTATATATTTAATATATAATATATTTTCTTTTTTTTCATTAACCATTCCGCGCAATAGACATATCATTATTAATGTTTCGTCGTATTGATAGTGTAAGAAAGAATGTGCATTGCATCTTTTTAAAATATGTTTTTGATGGGTCTTTGCTCAATAATAGCATTTACAGAGGGTTATCTCCGAATTAGGTAAGGGAGATGTAGCTTGCTTTAGACAAAAAATATGCATGTCTAGAAGGTTGCGTAATCTTTTTTTTTCTCGTGTAAATCCTGGAAGAAATTTCGTTTTTACGAAAAGCCGAAAAAATGATTTTCACTCTCCTGTAAAACTGCAGAAATTTGGAAGGACTCTTGTTTTGGGCACGACAAAGTTATCACCAAATATTGTCATTGAGTGACATAATTAGTCTGTGTTCAAGATTAAACGTTCCAAATATTATAGTTGAACTGGAAAGTTATTGCATCGCTGCTTTAAAAAAATCTTCATATAAAAGTACAACTTGCTCGTTGTCAACATTTCGCATTGAGAGTTTAGCAGACGGTGATAAAGTGTTTTATTCTTGCCTCGAAGGGCATCAGCCCAATTAGAAACGCTTCAGAACTGCCTGGAAGTGATGGCAGATTATTTTGAAGTGGCTCAAAATCATATAGAAGGGTAATTCTATGTCCTCGACCCTGCTTACTTAGTTTAGCTTGAATTGGTAAAATTTCAAGATATTTTACCATCAGCATATATTATTGATATTGAGAGCCATATTTTTTGGCTGCTGCTAAGGCAGAGTCTAATCGAGGGGGTCCTTGGGAGGGGGGGTGAACTTGGCAACTAGGGTTTGAGGAACGAGTTTGGAGTAGCTGGCTAATGAACATATATATATATATATATATATATATATATATATATATATATATATATATATATATATATATATATATATATATATATATATATATATATATATATATATATATATATATATTTTTTTCCACATATGTACATAAGTCATCAATCCAAGATCTATTTTTGTCCTCTTTTCTCGCTTATAGAAATAATCAAAAGTTGATTTATGCAACTTCCTTATTTAAATTGAAGTCTTGAATACTAAAGTGAATATTTTATTGATGATATGCTCATTTTCTAGTTATTTTTCATTACTAAAAGCAGTAGCAGATCAGAGTTACATATTTTTGTATATAACTTATACAGTCCTAGTCAGTGAGTTAGGCATATTTATAAGTAGTAGGCTAAATATGTCACTGAGTTATATATTTCTGTATATAACTTATACAGGCCTAGTCAGTGAGTTACACATATTTATAAGTAGTAAGCTAAATATGTCACTGAGTTATATATTTCTGTATATAACATATAGGCCTAGTCAGTGAGTTACACATATTTATAAGTAGTAGGTTAAATATGTCACTCAGTTATATATTTCTGTATATAACTTAGATAGGCCTAGTCAGTGAGTTACACATATTTATAAGCAGTAGGCTAAACATGTCACTGAGTTATATATTTCTGTATATAACTTATATAGGTCCTGTCAGTAAGTTATGTATATTTATAAGTTGTAGTTTAAATATGTCACTGAGTTATATATTTCTGTATATAAATTATATGCCTAGTCAGTGACTTACACATATTTATAAGTAGTAGGCTAAATATGTCACTAAGTTATATATTTCTGTATATAACTTATATAGGCCTAGTCAGTGAGTTACACATATTTATAAGTAGTAGGCTAAATATGTCACTGAGTTATATATTTCTGTATATAACTTATATAGGCATAGTCAGTGAGTTACACATATTTTAAGTAGTAGGCTAAATATGTCACTGAGTTATATATTGCTGTATATAGCTTATAAAGGCCTAGTCAGTGACTTACACATATTTATAAGTAGTAGGTTAAATATGTCACTCATTTATATATTTCTGTATATAACTTAGATAGGCCTAGTCAGTGAGTAACACATATTTATAAGTAGTAGGCTAAATATGTCACTGAGTTATATATTTCTGTATATAACTTATATAGGCCTAGTCAGTGAGTTACACATATTTTAAGTAGTAGGCTAAATATGTCACTGAGTTATATATTTCTGTATGTAACTTACATGCCTAGTCAGTGAGTTACACATATTTATAAGTAGTAGGTTAAATATGTCACTGAGTTATATATCTCTGTATATAACTTATATAAGCCTAGTCTGCGAGTTACACATATTTATAAGTGGTAGGTTAAATATGTCACTGAGTTATATATTTCTGTATATAACTTATATAGGCCTAGTCAGTGAGTTATGTATATTTATAAGTAGTAGGTTAAATATGTCACTGAGTTTTGGCCTTTGCAAAACAAAAGTGATCCGTTTATCTGGCCTCCCCCAGGCCATTCAGCGTGTCCCCAGGTGGCGATAGGGGAACGCTCTACAGATATGTAGGGTACCTCCATAGGAGGCACAGACCAAGGGGGACCTTGTCCCGGGGGGTCCATAATAGAATCTGGGGCACCCTTGCCCGGGGTCATAAATACAGGCGGAGGAGGAAGAAGGCCCCTCAAATGTTCATTCAAAAGGGCACACTGGTTTATCCACAAGTTCCTTGAGTTGCAAACCTTCTCCCAGTAATGGGTTAAATTGCATGGTGATGCAGAACACCATTGCGGGAGGATCCTGTATAGGAGGACAACTGCGGGAGGGCGTAAGATCCAGATCTATGGACAACGGTCTCTGCAAAGAGCTGCCTCGACCTTTTCGGGGATACCTGCAAGACTGGGGACCTTGCGGTCAACTCTATTCCCACTTGAGGAGAGGCGCCCCTCGAGGAAATTATAGCCTAGTAAACGACACAGAATTCACACGGGATTCTGACTAATGGACAATTCTTCTGGGAATGGTATGTATTGATGGACGTCTTTGGGCTGAAAAACCTCTTCCTAGCTAATTTATCTATTACGGGTTGCCTCCCCGTAGTAGCATAATATTTGTAGGCATGAATATATAATGAGTCAGAGGTAATAGACTTGAGACTGTCTATGCAGGATCTAGACTCCTGTTGATAGAATAGCATTACCAAGCGCTGAATACCATGTTGTGACCAAGATGGGCCCAGCATTGCACAAAGTTTCAATTCATGGTGGTCCCAGAGACTTCTTGCTGTCTAGTTCTAGGCTGGCTTAAACACTTTGGTGTAGACTTGAGAAGATATGTGATCCCCGTCCTGCACTGGTATCCAGGATCATTGCTTTTCCTGAGGCGAAAAAATTTTCAATTATTTAAAGAACATGAAAATTGTAACTTGGAATGCTACGACGTTAAAAAATGACTATCGCATCGACATTTTGACTGACGAATTTAGACGATTTGAACTGGATCTATTAAGAGTTTCAGAAACTCATACCCCAGGGGTAGGAAGCGTGAAATTAGGTGATATAGAATTTGTTTACTCAGGCAGGAAGGATGGGGTTCATAGACAGGGAGTAGGGCTCATGATGGATAAGGAAGCTGCTAAGTCTTGTTTAGGCTGGGAAGGTATTAATAATAGAATATTAATGACTCATTTTATGACTAGAAAGCTCAGGGTATCAGTTATAGTAGTATACGCCCCTGTAGAACCGACTGACGGAGATACTAGTGACTCAGATGGATTTTACTTACAGTTACAGGAGCAAATAGATAAGGTCCCAGGTAGAAATATGATGTTATTGCTGGGAGATTTGAACGCCCAGGTTGGTAGAAATAAGGATAGATGGTATCCCAGCTTTGGTAAATTTGGTGTAGGAAAAGAAAACAGTAATGGATACAGACTTTTGCAATTTTGTAGGTATAACAATCTAGTTATAACCAATACGGTGTTTGGTCATAAAATGGCTCATAAGTTAACATGGTATTCACGTAATGGTAAGACAGCAAACCTTGTTGATTATGCTATAGTAAACCGAAGACTGGCAGGATCAATACAAGATACTAGGGTATATAGGAGTGCTGTTATGGATGTTAAAAGTAAAGATCACCATCTAGTAGTGTCAAGGGTTAATTTCAAGCTGAAATATCGGAAGGGTAACTACCTCCCGGGAAGTTATGATGTTAGTAGACTCCAGGATGAAAATTTGAGAGAAACTTTCCAGGAACAGTTGAATACTAATCTTGAGAGTTTAAAATTTGATAATGTGGAAGATGGTTGGAATAATTTTAGAAAAATAATTTGTGAAGTTGCTGAAGGTGTATTAGTGAAGAAAGCTAGAACTGCAGCTAAGAATATTAGTGAAAAAGCTTTAAGTTTAATAGAAAGGAGAAAGGACTTGTACAAGAATTATCTGAGTGATAGATCGCATGAAAACAAAAGAAATGTAAAGAAAGTGGAGAAAGCATTGAAATATGAACTAAGGAGGTGTGAAGTGGAGGCCATGGATAAAATTGCCGAGGATTTAGAAGATGCAGCTAGACGGCATAGTAGTAAAATATTGTACTGGCACGTTAACAAATTGAGAGGTAGTAGTCAATCCGGACTTGTCCCAGTTAAAGATAGGAAAGGGGTGGCAATTAGCGATAAGGAAAAAGCTAAAGCGAGATGGGACGAACATTTTGAGAATTTGCTTAACCGAGATAGATTTGCAGGAAAAAATATAGAGGAAAATGAAAAAGTTTGTGATACCTTGGATGTGAAGGAAGATTTGTTTTGTGAGGAGGAATTAGCAACAGTACTAAAAGGATTAAAGAATAATAAGGCTCCAGGTGCTGATAGGGTAGTAAATGAGTTTCGTAAATAATGTGACTCTGAGGTTAAAAATAAGTTATTGAAGATTATGAACATGATTTTTGAAAAAGGGGAAGTACCTAACGATTTTAGGAAAACCTTAATTAAGCCACTTTATAAGAAAGGTGATAAAAGTGAGTGTAGTAATTATCGAGGCACTAGTCTGGTCTCTGTAGGTAGCAAATTGCTTAGTAATATGATACTTTTTAGACTGAGAGATGCCGTAGACAAAGTTTTAAGAGAAGAGCAGTGCGGTTTTAGAAAAGGTAGAGGATGTGTTGACCAAATTTTCACTCTTAGGTTAATAATTGAGAAGTGCCTAAGTTTTCAAAACCTTTGGTCCTCAGTTTTATAGATTATGAGCAACCGTTCGATTTTGTTGATAGAAGAGCTTTATTAAAGGTTTTATCCTTGTATGTATACCAGACAAATACATTAAAGTGATTAGTGATATGTACGAGAATAACACTGCTGCGGTTACGGTAGGAAATGAGGTTAGCAGTTGGTTTTGTATTAAATCAAGAGTTAAGCAGGGTTGTGTTCTATCCCCCTTTTTATGGATTATTTTGATGGACTTTGTTTTAAGGAACACAGGAAAGATAATGGGAGATCACGGAATCAAATGGGGAGGAAAACGTCTCCTGGACTTGGATTATGCTGATGATTTAAGCATCCTCGATGAAAGTGTGAGCAAAATGAATGAAGTTTTAGAGGTTTTGCGAGTTTAGGGTGCTAGAATAGGTTTGAAAATCAATATTAAGAAGATTAAGTCACTAAGGCCAGGAATAAGTGAAGATGAAAAGGTCACGTTGGGTAATGAAAAGATAGATCAGTTGGGCAGCTTCTCTTATCTTGGTAGTATTATTAGTAAAGATGGTGGGAGCTGTGAAGATGTTAAAAGTAAAATATACAAAGCTCAGGGTGTTTTTTCACACTTAAAAAAAGTTTGGAAGAATAGGAAGATAAGTCTGCAAACCAAGATTAGAATTTTAGAAGCTACAGTGAAGACAGTGGTCAAATATGCCTCTGAAGCATGGACGCTCCGAAAAGCGGATGAAGATTTGCTAGATGTTTTCCAGAGAAATTGCTTAAGGATTGTTCTGGGTACCCGGCTGACTGACCGTATTTCAAACAATAGGCTATACGAAAAACGTGGTTCAATACCGCTCTCTAGGTCTATGATGAAAGAAAGGTTGAGGTGGTTAGGGCATGTTGTGCGGATGAAGGATGACAGATTGCCGAAGATTGTTCTTTTCGGCCAACCATGTAGGGCTAAACGGAAAGCAGGTCGTCCCCGTCTGGGGTGGGAGGACGTCATAAAGACAGATTTAAAGGAAATGGGAACTTCGTGGGCGGGTGTAAAAAGGGAGGCTTTGAATAGATTGGGGTGGAGGAGGAGCGTGCGTAGCTGTGTTGGCATCAGGCGGCTTGGGGCTGCGATGAGTTGTTAGTAGTAGTAGTATATACCTTTATCCACAATAATCTTCTTCTTCCAATTGCAAAAGAAATCTTGTTGAATTTAAAGTTATTTACTTGATTGGCCACATCTCCCCATATATACGACTTAACACCTTAAATTAGGTATTTTTATTCCAAGCCCACACTGCCTAATTAAACAACAGGCAGTTTGGTATTGAAAGAAAAAAAAACCTAATTTAACGTATTACGTCAGAAATAACGGTTGACGTAAATTATTGATTAGCGTTGCATTAATGTACGTTCTATATAGCTAATATAGCAAAAAAAATGTTTTATTGAGCGGGTTTTTTGCTCTTCCCCGGTGACAGACGCCTTCCGATTGCCAGTGGAGGAGAATTTTGGGACGTCTCTGATCTGGCATACGGAGGATATGTGCAAGGATTCGTTCCCTCTCAACGGAGGCTATATCTGGTTGGCATGTGCGAGCACAAATCTCGTCTTTGCTCACATTGTCTCTCCAGCTGATCCTTAGAATCTAGCGAAGACAGTTACTTCTCAAAGGCTTCAACAATTTTCTGCTGTTCCGCGGTCAGCCTTCAGTATTCCATTGGTAACTCAGAACAGACAAAACATTGCTCTGGAACAGTCAGAGTTTCAGCTTTTGCGGGTATACTGCTGATTAAAAACCGGTAGGAGTATCTGAAATACTACGTAGGGTAAGGCTATTCTGGTGAATAATTATTTTTCAGACTCGCCAACGGAAGCTACTGAACGGCCTAAGTATTTGAAGTCTGTCAACTGTTCAATGTCTTTATATTTCAGTTAGATTTCCATGTTAACTGCTAATTGATATAGCTTTAGTTTTTGGAGCGTTGATGTGTAATCCGAACGTTCCAGCTTTCTTAGTGAGTTTATTCAGAATTCCTGGAACTTTTGCTTTTCGGATTTTAGAAAGAGAGACGGGAGAGAGAGAGGAGAGGAAAATGAGGGAGGAGAAAGGAAAGAGATGAAAGGAGAAAGGAAAGAGATGAGAGGTGAAATGATAGAGATGAAAAGAGAAAGGAAAGAGGAGGAGAGGGAGAGGAGAAAGGAAAGAGGAGAGCAGAGAAGAGGAGAAAGAGAGAGGAAAGAGAGAAGAGGAGAGAGGAGAGGGAAGGGAAGAGAGAGAGAAAAGGAGAAACTAACCAACTATATTAAGACTGGTTCTCACTGCCCAGATTTTTTTTCTGGGCAGATTTTTTTTCTGTCCAGAAAAAAAATCTGGGAATTCCGCATGTTCACACCGGAATTCAGTTCTCACTGTCCAGATAATTTTTCTGGACATATTTTTTTCTGGCCATCGGAAAAATCGGCGTAAGATTCAAAAAATGGATCATGAGGCTACAACTGTTTTGCTCTTGTGCTTACTTCGAAGGAGAAAGAAGAGAAAAGGCCTACAAGCCTCAGAGACTATGAGAAAAAGAAAATTTTGGGTCAGAGACTTTTTAAAAATGAGAAGTGAAAATGGTGCTTCAAACCTACTAATCAATAACCTGCGTTTGAAAGATGCAGATTGGTTTCATGACTATTTCAGAATGTCACCTAAGCAATTTGATAACCTGCTTGGTCTGGTTACACCATATATTGCAAGACAAAATACAAACTTCAGAACAGCTATTTCACCTAAAGAAAGGCTTGAAGTGACATTAAGATATCTTGCAGCTGGTGGCACACAGAGAAACCAAAGCTTCACACATTACCTGGGAAGGTCGACTGCCAACCAAATTATATGGAACACTATGGATGCAATCTGCCAAGTACTGTCCCCATTATTTCTACGATTTCCCAGTGAGCAATCTGAGTGGAAGGAAATTTCCCATGAGTTTGCAGTAAAATGTAACTTCCCACACTGTGTTGGAGCTATTGATGGGAAGCACATTAGAATCCAGGCTCCACCGAATTCGGTGTCACAATATTTCAACTACAAGCAGTTCCACAGCATAGTGTTGATGGCTATGTGCGATGCTAACTATCGATTTGTCTATGTTGACATAGGCAGTTATGGCCGGCAAAGTGATGGTTCTGTGTTTGGCAATTCAACTCTTGGTAAGAAAGTGATTGCCGGTACTTTAGATCTTCCAGGCAGTGATACGACTGATACAGGAAATGCCACCTACTTACCATATGTGATTGTTGGAGACGCAGCTTTCCCCTTGAAAACAAACTTACTTAGACCCTATCCTGGTGATCACCTTCCAGTACCAGAGGAAATTTTCAATTACAGGCTTTCTCGTGCACGAAGGATAATAGAAAATACATTTGGAATTCTTGGTGCCAAGTGGAGGATATTCAGAGAAGCAATTAATGCAAAGCCTGAGAATATTGACAAGGTCATACGCACTTGTGTTTGCCTACATAATTACTTGCGTACCGAAGATCTTACAACTCCACGGAGACACTCGAGGTATGTTAGTGCTAACTTCGTTGACACAGAAACTGACGGTGTTATAACATTGGGGCAGTGGAGACAAGAGCAAGTAAATGGGCTGTTACCAATTGTCTCAACAGCAGCACGAAACCCAGCTGAAGCTGCCAAACATGCCCGTGACAAATTTCGAGACTACTTCATGACGCCAGAAGGAAGTGTTCCTTAGCAGCTGAGTAGAGTGAGTCAAGGCCGCATTCCTGAGTAGGTCAGTGTTGTGTTGTAGCAGCAGGCTGTATGCAAACTTATCACACTCAAAGTTGTGTGATTAACTATCAGAAATGAATGTGTAAATGTGTGCGTCTATTTCTGGCTGTAGTTTAGTTACTTTTCTATAGTAAAGAATAAAGTCTATAGTAAAAACGGCTTATTTCGCTTTTTCTGGTGGATTTTCCTGCTTTCAATATATTGCTGGTAAATTTATCAGATAAATATGCTGCATGGGTTCAGGGGAGGATAATTGATAGTAATGACTGGCAACTGTTAAATAGCGACTATTTTTTCTAATAGTGAGATAAAATACTGTTTAATACTGAGATAAAAACTAACTTTCAGTAAAGCACAAGTATAGTACAAAGTACAAAGCACAAGCTATACATAAATGTTTGGGTCAATGTGCGACACAGTTATAACACTTCTGAACCGTAATCTTTCCGTTGAGAAACCAAAGTTAACGCGAAGCGCTGAATACCATTAAATTTATTGCCTAGCTTGCAATCCAGATGCATAGTTTCCAGCAAAAACTTATCTCAACTAATTCAACGACTGTTTAGGCCTTAAATTTGTTTGTTCATTTTTAGAATCCATAAACATATTTCGTTACTCTCCCCAAAACCGCTTTTCTTTCTAAGCCGCTACGTTAGGCACAATCTGTTTTGGAAAGAATATGGCGTGAAAAAGTGGACATACTTGACACTGAACTTTTCTCGCCTGAAAGAAAAAAGAGAAAAAAAAGAAATTGCACAATTTCCATGTCTTTAGCCACTGTCCTAAAGTAAAAATGAAGATTTTCGAAACAACCGGCTTTAAAAATAACTTTCGATTTCGCCCTTAATCTATATCCAACTTTTGAATACGTCAAGGCATCAATATTTGCACTACGGAAGTCTTGACAGAGGAAAAAAAGAAAAAACGGATACGGTAGTTATGCAGCATCCGAGCTCGTCCACTATAACAAGCATTCGAAAGTAGAAAAAAGAGCTAAGCATGAGTGAGTGCAGTAGAAAATGTTGGGGTATTGAGATTTTGCATACTGATAAAACTCAGAGCAAAGAACTGCACTGAAATGAATTTATATGGATACTATTCTTCTACATAGGCACTAGTTTTTTCAATATACTTTCCTACCGCTTTTGAATGCTCTGCTGCATAGCCATAAGCCGCTCTAACTCACTTGCCTTTGAAGCATGTCTTTGTATATCTGAACCATAGCAGGATTGACAACCATAGGTCTAATCAACCATAGAGTCTAGTTGTAAACTAAGAAATTACACAAACACATTACTCATTTCCTGGTCATCACTTTCATATTTTTTAAGCACTTCAGAAATTTCATGACGTGCCGCTGCTTGTGCTTTTTTTGGCAAACCGTTCAACACGCTACAGATGTACTGGCTAAAATGTAAGTTGGGTGTTTTTTTCTCTTGTAAAGACGAAAGAGCTTTGACAATTTCTTGGTCAATGTCTGTATGTGCCTGGCTACCTCCAGGAGTATTCTGAGTCTTGTTACCTCCACTACTACCACATGGCTCTTGGGATGTTTTGCGCTTTCGTTCAGGCTGGATGGGAGCTAAAGGTGACATACATGATGATGAGGTTTCAGACTGCTGATTCTCCGCGGAGTTTATCCTAGCTCTTTTTGACGGCTGAAAAAGAGATTCTGCTGTCTGCTCAAACTCTTCTGAGCTCAATTCTATATGCTGAGTAAATTCGTCTTCATCATCAATTGAAGTATCTATCCTGGTCAAGTTTCACTAACAGAAGCAATCTGCAGAGGCTCAGTCATGTTGTCCACAGTTTTTCTTAGCTGACCCGACTCTGTCATGAAGCTGAAAAGGTGGAAATACTTCCATGTTTTTCTGTTTACTTTTGCACCATCTCCACTTTTACCTTTTTCACTGCGTCTACACTTCATATAAGTATCTCTTAGAATGTCAAACTTTTTCTTCAAAATGTATGCAAGATTCTGAACAGGCAGTCCATAATCTGAAAACAAAATCCCGGATTCTGCCATGGCTGCAAAAGAGTTTTTCTTCTTCCTACAATCTTTGTAGTCTTCTCTAGAAGAATCCCATAGCCATGGATAGTTGATACAGGTGTTGACAAGGAGTTCAATGTCACTGTCAGACCATTTTATTTTGTCCTCCATGACGATAATGGTATCCTAGGGGTTTGCAAGGTACCAGCTGGCTTCAGCTCTGGTTCTTATGCCTAAAAAGAAAAAAGGGTACAGATTACACTATTATATTATTACATTATAACATATTTACAGTATATATTGTAATATCAGTTGACTTATGCTGAGTTCCGACCTACTCACCATGGTAAGCAAACATGAAAAAAAAAGTTAGCAAATCCGTTCCAACCTTCTTCTCCTTACCATAGAGTTACCATGACTATTGTTCCAACCTGACATTTTTCCCTTGATTTTAGTTACCATAGTAACTTTTTGTTTACCATGCTGCTCTGCAGGGTAAGGAGCTTACTATGGTAGCTTACCATGGTAACTGGGTTGGACCTCACTCGCCAGTTGCCTCTGAAACAAATTTTTATGTAAAAAAAGTAATTGGTTTTAAGAGGTTCCGAGAAACTGGTGTTCTTTTAAAATATCTGAAATTAGCTAATTACATTACTAATTAGCAAATTAGATACCCTTGAAAAAAAAAAAACTTATTGGTGTTAAGAGGTTCCTAGAAACTCGTGTTCTAAAGGTAGCACCAGGGGTGCTGCATCCCTCCCCCCTACACACCCCCTATGCAACACCCCTGGCGCATTCTGATTTCTGCCTAACTACTATATTCATCGATTAATGTGATGGAGCATTAGATTTATGATTATGATGTCATCTCAAACCTGTGACAATTTTATAATTTAAGAGAGTCCTGTAACTTTTGAATTTGCTGAAACATTTATGGCCTTTTCTCCCCATCATATTTCTGTACTATACTGATTGAGCTCTACTTCTACAAAGTCAGGTTACCTAAATAAAGGTGCAGTTTAGTTCCCACTGTAGTGTGGGGTACAGAGGCCCTACCAATAGAACTGGGATATACAGTAAGAAGTGAGCTGCTTATACCCTGCTTCTACTGGACAGTAGGCTATCTGTGCAACTTTACAGCCAAATTGACTAAATAAAATACAGTAAGAAAAAAGTTGTTTTTATCAGGGGGAACTAATCTACACCTTCTCATGTATCTCCAACGAATTTTTCTCTAATATTCTTGTGAAGTCAGCTTCTTCAGTTTTTTACCTTGATCTTGGTTGGTGGTTGTCGTTTTCTGAGTGATCTTTAAATATCTGCTTGTTCTTCAGCTACATCAACCATGCTTTGAACTACTTTTAAGGCTAAAATCTGACCAGATTTTTTTTCTGGCCAGAAAATATCAAACTCATCTGATCGAAAAATCTGGTCAGAAAACAGTAAAATCTGGGAAAAAAATCTGGCCAGAATTCTGGAGACGAAAATCTGACCAGATTTCTGGTCAGTGAGAACAGCAATCTGGGCAGTGAGAACTTAGC
>NW_028297545.1:0-13771 GCF_049724085.1 Artemia sp. Qi Xiang Cuo
GTATAGTATGAATTGCTTGCAAAAAACACGAAAATACTACTACTAGTAACAGCTCACTGCACTACAAACCAATCTGATGTAGTCAGTGCTATTTTTTATCAATAAAATATATTAATGCATTTAAGGTATATTATGAATTGTTTGCAAAAAAAAAAATGAAAATACTACTACTATTAACAAATCACTGCACTACAAAACCATCTGATGTAGTCATGGCTATGTTTTATCAAGAAAATATCTGAATGCATTTAAGGTATAGTATGAATGGCTTGCAAAAAAAAAATACTACTACTAATATTAAAAACTAACTGCAATACAAAACCATCTTATTTTTTAAAGCATATTTTTTATAATTAAAATATATTATTTAATTTATGTTTTATTCTTAATGGATTGCAAAAAAAAAACACGAAAGTTAAAATAATAGTCAAAAAAAAAATAAAAAAAAAAAACAATTATGTAGTAAAAAATAGTTTTTATAAATAAAATAACTTAATTCATTTAAGGTATAGTATGATTTCTGTATTGTGTATCAAAGAGGTTACTTCACGAAAGAGTTTGTTACTTGCTTACAATAGAACTATTCTAAAGAACATGAAGGGGTGAAGCTTAAAGATATTTATTGCTTAAATGTATTAACAGATTTTTTTTTAAGAAAAAAAAACAACAACAACAAATTTTTACATAAAAACACTACTTAGAGTTCACTCTTAAACATCCACAAACGATGGTCCCATGATATAGGAGAGTTTTTAACATGTCTTATGGATTTATCCCGATCAGGTATGTTCTTAGGTATCCACTGTGTGAAGAACCTAACCTCGTCTTCAGGACGGTGATAGCCCCATTCAAATTTAGGACACTTAAACTCTTCTAGATTGAAAAGTGGAATCCTAGGGTCACACTTTTGAATTATAACTTTATCTGTAGGTACATTGCCCTTTACGTAGAGTGCTTCAACTCCGAAAAAGCTGCAAATTCAACTGACTTCCTCCTGTACATTTCTCAGTTCCTGACCAGTATTATTAAGTGGTGTAATCACTCTATCATAGAATCCGAGTTTGTTTATAAGACGTAATGTAGTACTCCACAAGCTTTTATCATACTCAAACAGATTATAGTTCACTAACCAATGATAACAATCAATTTCTTCGAGATCCATAGAAAATAATAAAAAAGAACCTTATAGTACAACACCACAAGATGATTTTTTTCAAAGTGATAACGTCAGTGTCATCTAGTAATATCATCTTGGATGATCGTAATGTATTTGTTAAGAAGAGCAATCCTTCTTCAACTCGTAGATATTCGCCCAAGGTTGAACGGAGTTATGACTATTGAGATGAGCCTTAAAAACATCTGAATTCATTATTGGGAGGAGTCATAAAACCCCTGGAAGTCATTGCGGGGGGGGTTATTGAACTCTCGGTAACTGATAAATTCTGTGTCATACTGTCCTATCACCTTGGACGCTATTAATGTTGTTGTTAAGTAGAAAAATACTTCATCCTCCTGGAATTATTTAAACTATACGCAATTAGGTTAAAAATGAAGATATTTATGCAGAGTTTAAACTAGATATGGTGTCTGAAAACCTAAACAGCTAATTAAATATTCTAATTCATGATTTCAGGCACGTAAGGCTCAATAGTAACCGAAACTCTAAAAAAAAACGGAATATTGATACCAATAGATACAACAAAAATGTTCCTTTAGTAGCTACGCAATTAGGCTAAAAATGAAGATATTTCAATGTTCCTTTAGTACCTACGCAATTAGGCTAAAAATTAAGATATTTATGCAGAGTTTCAACTTCATTGTGGGGAGGAGTCATAAAACCCTTGGAAGTCATTGCGAGGGGAGTTATTGAACTCTCGGTAACTGATAAATTCTGTGTCATATTGTCCTATCATCTTGGAAGTTATTAATGTAGTTGTTAAGTAGAAAAATACTTCATCCTCCTAGAATTATTTAAACTATACGCAATTAGGTTAAAAATTAAGATATTTATGTAGAGTTTCAACTAGCTATGGTGTCTGAAAACCCAAACAGCTATCTTGATTTCAAAATCAGGGGTTTTGATAGTGAGATGGAGGGCTTTTTTTAAACTGCCCCCCCCCCTCTCCCTACGTCCATGCTTCCGTGACTGTATTTGTAAATTCAAACTTAAAAAGCAGTATTTGTGTTCCTTATAAAACAATATTGAGAAGAATTGCATGTGACAGACAAGTACTTCCGTATTTCATAAGATGAAGAACAGATGCTCAGTCAATCCCCGTAACCAGCATAGATTCTAAATTGTTTTGATTCTAAGTGACAAAAAAAAAAACTGAAAGGCTAACTATGCTCCATTCAATGTTCAATTTCCCCAAAGTTACACAATCCAAATTTTTAGAAAGCCATTTTGTTCGGCATAGTCGAAATATCTAATAACTATGTCAGTCATGTGTGTGTGTGTGGTTAGTTTTGTGTGTCTGTTTGTGTGTTTGTGTTTGTGTTTGTGTGTTTGTGTGTGTATGTGTGTTTGTGTGTGTGTGTGTGTATTTGTGTGTGTCTCTGTGTGTGTGTGTGAGCCATTACCAAAGCCTAAAAGTAAAGTACAAATTAAAAGCAGTCAAAAAAAGAAGAAAATAAAGCCATTTGGTTTTGATTTTGGAAAATGTCCAAAAAGTGTCCTTTTTTCAAAAAGTTGCCTTTTTTTGACTCAATAGTGTCCTTGTGTCCTTCAATGTAAATTTGACTCGATTATTTCCTACAAGTTAAGTTAGAATGAAAATCAAGAATTTAGCATATTTTAAGTTTAAAATGAAGAGTATTCATATGAAAGAAAATTAAATAGGGAAGATGCCCCTCCCTTGGATTTGTTATTGCTACCCTACTTCGGACTTTTCTAGATTTTTGCCCCTCCCCCCTGGATTTGTTATTGCTACCCTACTTCGGAAGGAGCACTAGAACTTTTAATTGTCATTCAAATGAGTAATAGATTCTAAATTGTTTTGATTATAAGTGACCAAAAAAAAAAAAAAAAAAACTGAAAGGGTAACTATGCTCCATTCAATGTTCAATTTCCCCAAAGTTACACAATCCAAATTTTTAGAAATCCATTTTGTTCGGCATAGTCGAAATATCTAATAACTATGTCAGTCATGTGTGTGTGTGTGTGTGTTTGTGTGTGTGTGTGTATGTGTGTGTGTGTGTGTGTGTTTGTGTTGGTGTGTGTGTGTGTTTTTTTTTGTATGTGTGTGTGTGTGTGTGTGTGTGTGTTTTTGTTTGTGTGTGTGTGTGTGTGTGTGTGTGTGTGTGTGTGTGTGTGTGTGTGAGCCATTACCAAAGCCTAAAAGTAAAGTACAAATTAAAAGCAGTCAAAAAAAGAAGAAAATAAAGCCATTTGGTTTTGATTTTGGAAAATGTCCAAAAAGTGTCCTTTTTTCAAAAAGTTGCCTTTTTTTTTTACTCAATAGTGTCCTTGTGTCCTTCAATGTAAATTTGACTCGATTATTTCCTACAAGTTAAGTTAGAATGAAAATCAAGAATTTAGCATATTTTAAGTTTAAAATGAAAAGTATTCATATGAAAGAAAATTAAATTGGGAAGATGCCCCTCCCTTGGATTTGTTATTGCTACCCTACTTCGGACTTTTCTAGATTTTTGCCCCTCCCCCCTGGATTTGTTATTGCTACCCTACTTCGGAAGGAGCACTAGAACTTTTAATTGTCATTCAAATGAGTCCTACAGTAGGATGTCTGGCTTTCTAAAAATTTGGATTGTGTAACTTTGGGGAACCCTCCCCCCTGGAGACTGTGGGGAGATTAAGTCATCCTCAATGACATAGTTATTAGATATTTCAACTATGCTGAACAAAATGGCTTTCTAAAAATTTGGATTGTGTAACTTTGGGGAAATTGAGCATTGAATGGAGCTTAGTTGCCCCTTCAGTTTTTTGGTCGCTTAAACAGGGCACTAGAACTTTTAACCCTATCCCTGGATTCGCCCCTGTCAGTAAGGGGCAAGGGGCTGGGTTGATGAGCGTAATTTCCTATGGGACAGAGGGGACAACTGCCTCTCTCAGACCAAATTTTCACCCCAGACCTCATTTTGCCCCCCTCCACCCCAACTGAAATTTAGTTTCTTCCAAAATGCTTTCATAACTAAGAAAAGCCCCCTCGAGCACCCCAACGTGAAAATCTATCGAACGTTACTGTCATTGACCAAACAGTCAATGAATCAAATAATACCAGAAAAAGAATTGACTAGAGTATTTCACGTAAAAAAATCTATCAAACGTTACTGTCATTGATCAAACAGTCAATGAATCAAATAATACCAAATATGAAAAGCATATTGACCCTGTCCAATAATTGTTATCTTAAAAATTTTGGGGTGACATAAGACACATATCAAATGATATTAACATTTTGATTACTAAATATCAGTATATGTATATTAAACTGAAAATGCACATTAAATTCTGTTCTGGTCTTGGGAAGGCATATGGGTTGGCGCGCGCACCCTCTCCCTGGATTCGCCCCTGCCAGTACTCATTTTGCCCCCCCCCACCCCAACTGAAATTTAGTTTCTTCCAAAATGTTTTCAAAACTAAGAAAAGAAACTAGAGTATTTCACGTAAAAAAATATATCAAACGTTACTGTCATTGATCAAATAATACCAAAGATGAAAAGCATATTGACCCTGTCCAATAATTGTTACCTTAAAAATTTTGGGGTGACATAAGACACATATCAAATGATATTAACATTTTGATTACTAAATATCAGTATATGTATATTAAACTGAAAATGCACATTAAATTCTGTTCTGGTCTTGGGAAGGCATATGGGTTGGCGCGCGCACCCTCTCCCTGGATTCGCCCCTGCCAGTACTCCTTTTGCCCCCCCCCACCCCAACTGAAATTTAGTTTCTTCCAAAATGTTTTCAAAACTAAGAAAAGAAACTAGAGTATTTCACGTAAAAAAATATATCAAACGTTACTGTCATTGATCAAATAATACCAAAGATGAAAAGCATATTGACCCTGTCCAATAATTGTTACCTTAAAAATTTTGGGGTGACATAAGACACATATCAAATGATATTAACATTTTGATTACTAAATATCAGTATATGTATATTAAACTGAAAATGCACATTAAATTCTGTTCTGGTCTTGGGAAGGCATATGGGTTGGCGCGCACCCTCTCCCTGGATTCGCCCCTGCCAGTACTCATTTTGCCCCCCCCCACCCCAACTGAAATTTAGTTTCTTCCAAAATGTTTTCAAAACTAAGAAAAGAAACTAGAGTATTTCACATAAAAAAATATATCAAACGTTACTGTCATTGATCAAACAGTCAATGAATCAAATAATACCAAAGATGAAAAGCATATTGACCCTGTCCAATAATTGTTATCTTCAAAATTTTGGGGTGACATAAGACACATATCAAATGATATTAACATTTTGATTACTAAATATCAGTATATGTATATTAAACTGAAAATGCACATTAAATTCTGCTCTGGTCTTGGGAAGGCATATGGGTTGGCGCGCGCACCCTCCCCCTGGATTCGCCCCTGCCAGTAAGTGGCAAGGGGCTGGGTTGAGGAGCGTAATTTCCTATGGGACAGAGGGGACAACTGCCTCTCTCAGACCAAATTTTCACCCCAGACCTCATTTGGCCCCCCCCCTCCCCAACTGAAATTTAGTTTCTTCCAAAATGTTTTCAAAACTAAGAAAAGAAACTAGAGTATTTCACGTAAAAAAAAAATCTATCAAACGTTACTGTCATTGATCAAACAGTCAATGAATCAAATAATACCAAAGATGAAAAGCATATTGACCCTGACCAATAATTGTTAATTATTACATTTATCTTTTCAGATTGGTGAGCTTCTGTTCCACTTCATTAGATCAAGTAGGTTTGATGATTTGTTCAACCATGTCCTTAGACTGAACTTTTGAAATTGCGTCATTCCCTATATGTCTGTTAGAATAACATGGTATTTGCTATGTGTCTGCGCAAAATGGTAGTAACTACCAGAAAAAAACCTGTTTGGCTATGTGTCTGCGCAAAATGGTAGTTAGCAATCTACTAATGATTAAATTATTAGCAAAATAATAAACAAAAATAGTAGAAAAAACAAAACAAAGGAATAATAAAAAAAATGTCGGAGGGGCAAATAAAAAGAAAAAAAAAACAGTTTGATAATTTGAAAAAGAAGTGCCAAAATTTTCAAGTCAATTTAGGAGTTTTTGGAGTAGATGGACAGGCCCCGAGCTCCCCTCCCCATAAGTTTGTCCCCGAAAATAAGTGAACACGTACATGTTTTATTGGCGCGTAAGGGTCTGTATAGTATACTGCTGTGACGTAGTTTTATAATAATGTTTATTTGCTGTTTAGAAACATTCATTTCTTTTGATTTAAGTACCTCCCAATAAAGTTTTGTAAACATGGGCCTAAAACACTTTTTTGAGGTCTTAGGCCCCCCTCCTTGTAATGGAATCCATTGGCCCACACCCTAATAGATGGTGTGCAACTATATACAACACTTTGTAGCCTTTAGTTTTATTTAATAAACGATCTGTAAAAAGGGTTCATTTCTTATTGGTTGCGCGAACTATGGGGGACGATGGTATACAGCAAGCCCGTCTAGTTTTCAGGTCTCTTGCTTGATAACATTTTGGATCAATTTGGACTAAAATTACTGTTTTATGACCCAAAATGCTGGAATGGGGCACTTTCATGTCGTATAGCCTGTTTTGTTACTTAAAAATGGTACTGGATTTTGAAATTTGTATTTGAATGAACTCTCTTTCAGTAATCTAGGACTACTGGTTTAGCACAATCAGCCCTAGAAAAGAAACGACAACAACAAAATAAAAACGTATTCGTGATCATCTGTCACAGGGAAAACAAGGAATTTCATTTTTTGTAGATAGTGATTTAAGGGTTCTCATACATGTTGAATTTTAGTGCCTAATTTTTATCAAGATTTACTTTGATAAAATTTTTCACAAGATTTTCTTAGTTAATATGTAACCATGCCTTCAAGACAGTCCTAAGTGGAGGATCTTCTCTTTGCGAGTTTGAATTCTGTGTTCTTAAGCCCATTAGTTTTGAGTTTGTTTCCAGATTCCGTTCTTCAAGCAGAAAGTGTACCACAACTTAAGAATTGTCTTAAAAAGTTTTTTTTCAGGAATTTTGTAATTTTATAGGTTCGAAGGAAAGTTTTTTTTCTGAGATTGCATTTTTTTATCACTTGATTTGTATTTTTTTTTTCTATATTATTTTTTTTATGAGAGAAAGGTTGAAATGGCTAGAAACGTTCTGCGGATGAAAGATGCCAGATTGTCAAAGATTATCCTTGTGAGCCAAAGGTAGTTAACGATGAAGGCAAACCTCTTGCTTATGCTTTCTGGCAATACCTTACTGCATGATAAATCTTATCGTCATCTTTCTGGTATTAGCATTAAAAAAAGACCAAAAAGAAAGACTGTTAAACTGGTGTACCAGTGTTATAAAGCAAATTTTATCAACATGTTGGAACTGCAACCTATGTAAAAGTAATGTAATAATAGGCAATGAAATTGCATGTAAAATAAAAATGGCATTGGCAGATAATACTTGTAATGAATATAAAGATGAATAGATGAAAAAAAAGTGCATTCGTAGTGCGAAGGATAGTATAATAGTGTTAATATTATATTTGCGTAGTCTGAATAATAGTGCTAATGAGGGTGAATTTTTTCTATATAACTTTTTTTAATGAGAGAAAGGTTAATATGGCTAGAAAACGTTCTGTGGATGAAAGATGACAGATTTCCAAAGATGAGGTTTTTTTTCTGAAACTAAAGAAGGTTTTTTTTCTGAGATAACATTTTTTTTATCACTGGATTTTTTTTATATATTATTTTTAAGGCTAGGAAACGTTCAGGAAATGTGGATGGGTTAAGATGGCTAGGAAACGTTCTGCGGATGAAAGATTGCCAAAGATTATTTTTGTCAGCCTAACGAAAAGCAGGTTTTTTGACTAAAAGTTCACGAAGGTTCTTTGGTACTGCTTAGACAGAGCAAAGCAAAGACTAACCATTTTTACCTATGGAGTCTTTGGGACATTGATCTCCATATCCTAGAACTGGTCTAAGGGGTCGACATATATGGTCACATCCGTTTGTACAACAGTCTTCACCCGGAGGGTGCCCATATCCACAGAGCTCAGTACAGGGTTCAATTGTTCATGGTGGCAGGATAGGGCATGATCTTGAACAGCCTTTGACATCCAAATTATATTGTTTTGACAACCATTTTTGTTTAATAATGGTTAAAACCCTTGTGCTCACCCTCTTAGAAATTTGAGCAAGGCGAGCACGTACGTAAAACGAGAGGGGTATTTACTCCCATCCCGCCACCAAAACTATAAAAATACTACTATACCACTGCTAACAACTCACTCTAGCACCAATGGGGTGAGATGATGGGTCCCCGAAGGGGACGAAAGGAGTTCGTAAGGAAAGGTGTGGGGAAACTGGAACTGCCTGAAAGAGGGAGACTGAATAGTTTGGGATGGAGGAGGAGCGTGTGTAGCTGTGTTGGCCTTGGGTGGCTTGGTTCTACAGTGAGTTGTTAGTAGTAGTAATAGTATATTTCTGTATAGTGTTTCCTCTCTTTGTCTTTTTTTTCTTTTTCCCCTTTTTTATTATTATTTTTGTTACCCTCTGTATTTGTTTCTTTTTTTTTTAATTAATAAGATAAATTGTCACGAATGATCTCCAACTGGCCGCTTTTTTAAGCATTTTTTTTCTGCTTTAGTGAACTTGTTGTTAAATTGAGTGTTAATTTTTTTATTAAAATTCTATGAATTGTACCCATACTGCTATTTATTCATTGGTTGATTTTCGTTTAAGGACGGAAAAGATAATAGAATAAAACAATGGAGTCGTGTATTAACAACAAAAGGCGTGTTTTCTGGTGAACTGCAACTCTCTGATAAGCCGGTTTACGGTGATTGGACCATCACAGTTATTGCCTCAGGACAGCGATTTTCAAGGAATTTCGAAGTTGCTGAATATGTCCTCCCTAAGTTTGAAGTTTCGATTGATCTGCCCCCATTTGCTACCTTTAAGGATTCTAAAGTTGTTGCTTCAGTAAAGGCTAAGTATGTAATTTTTCTATTGTTTTCATATGTGTCGTCACCTTAATAGTACTAAAGAATAGTGAGGAATCAATGGTAGACTTTTCAAAAACAATTGTCAAAGAATAATTTTAGGGTTGAAACTTGGCGTTGATACACCAAACGCTGCTGTTTATGGTGCATTTGGTTTTAGTGTACTGAATAGGTGTAAGTTAAAAGTGCCACTCATATGCCCTGGATGTATTCGATTTCTCGGGGTTGGCCAATGCAAGACTTTTGAACTGAGGGTGATGGAGGATGAGTGTTTAAAGTAGTGTCTGACTTAGGCCTCTTAACAATGTGCCGAGTTTTTAGTAGTAGTAAGGGCAAACTCAAGGAAGCTGGGTGGTATTTGACACCCCCCCCCCCCTAATAGAATGTTTATTTGTTTTAAATAGTGGACTGAATACAATAGCCAATTTTGTATTTGGCTAACACGACTGCCAAACAGAACCGGAAAGGGAAAGTCAGTCGGAAAAAACTTTGGCTATTTAACGATTGGTAGTAACAGTGTTTGCCTGGAAATGAAGCTTTTAAGGTGATGGGGGATAAAAGGTAGTCTTTAGCCTGGGCTAAAGACTAAAGTGATGGGGCTAAAGACCAGTCTTTAGCCTGGAGTTTCTGAGATAAGAACTAACCTGGAATGTTTTACTGAAGATGGAAAGGAACAGAGATTATTCAAGCATTGGCGTAAGGTTTATGGGGCTCATGCTTCGAAGATAGTTTACGTTCATAAACGCATTGAAAGATTTCAGGATGGTAGAGAGGCTGGTGAAGATAAGGGTTGTGGAAGATCAACAACCTCGAAAATTTTCGAAAACGTTGGTGCTGTCAGGAGTCTAGTCGACAAAGATAGGAGGTTAACAATTTATCAGATACCTCAGACTATGGGCATATCGGATGATTCAGCTTGTTCAGTTCTGCATTACCATTTAGGCCTCAGGAAACTTTCGGTTCGATATGTCCCAAAAGTGTCGTGTCCTGATCAGTTAAATCTTAGAAGTGATTATCAGCTGCAATTTATGCTGAGACTGAAGCGAACAATGAACAATGCCTTCCACGCGGATCATTTGAGCCAATCGAATTCAAATTTGAGAGGTCTTTCGACAAGGTAATGGCAATTGTTTTCTAAGATTCTGAAGGAGTTGTACTTGTAAACTTTTTAAAAGGTTGAAAAAATGTGACAGAAGCCTATTATGTAGAAGCATTGAGGAAATCGAGAGCCGAATTGGCTAAAAACGTCCAGGTAAGCTCTATCATGGAATTCTTTTTCATTGAGACTACGCCCCAGTCCATTCTTTACCCGTTGCAAAAGAAGTTTTGAGAGAATTTCAGTGGGAATTGCTGCTACATTCACCTTTAGCCCTAACCCAGTCTCGTCTAAAAAAAGGGTAAAGAATACGGCATTGGACTTTAGAGTCTCTACCGGCGGTGCTGATCTCCGTTTCTTGGCCTTCAGCCAGGAAGTGCAATGAGGGGTTGTGGCCAACCATCCTGTGCTTTCGAACACCCTTCCCGTTTACACTCCCCAGATTTTTTCAGGTACCCATTTAGAGCTGCGTCGACTCTGGCTGAGCTTACAGAGTTACGCCACTGACCAGCGTCCCAAATCAAATAATTGGGTACACTAGGATTCGAACCCTTTCCCCTCAGACAAAAGATCCTAAAACCAGCGCACCAATCCCCTCGGCTAGGACGGTCTCATCTGACTCTTTCTTATTAACCAAGACCAAAGAACAGTTAAAGGTGATAATTCTAATTGCACTTATGAAGCAAACATGCAGCAAAAACATAACTTACAGCAGTTGCGAGATTTCTTTAGAAATGATCTAAACGGAAATACCGCCTGAAGAAGTGCACCGACCTTGACGGAGATTATATTGAAAAATAGAAAAATTAATCCATTGTATTTGAAGAATTGACAAAGAACTCTTAGAGAAAAATTAATCAAGAAGTTTTCGCGTATTTTTTGAATTATATTTGATTTTTGACAAAAAAGATGGCTATGATTTAAATTTTGGCTTCTTTATGATACATATTTGTCTAAGTATTGTGGTGCTTATGACTTCTTTGCTTGGTGAATTTTTAGCGGAGGCAGATACGATTTTCCGGGTGGCAAGACTTTAGAATGTTATTTTGGTAGCAAAGGTGTATTTT
The DNA here is from genome assembly GCF_049724085.1 of Artemia sp. Qi Xiang Cuo. Lineage (NCBI taxonomy): Eukaryota > Metazoa > Arthropoda > Branchiopoda > Anostraca > Artemiidae > Artemia > Artemia sp. Qi Xiang Cuo. Next base: position 11,326 of record NW_028297545.1, read on the forward strand.
TTTTCTATATCAAGGAATATGGTCTCAGGATGGAGATACCTTTGTATCGAATAACTACTCCGACTATCCTGCAAGGGGCGAAGAGAAAGGCCAGTGCCCTGGATGAGGTGAATAAAGACAAAACTCTTTAGTGATTTCTTAGGAGGTTGCTAAAGTAGTAGCGTTATGCAGAGAAGGATGGAGGACGAGTTATCACTGGTGTGACTCAGTTGGTTTTAAGCTCTGGTTTAAGTACCTTGAATTCCGAAAGCTTAGTTACTGATGTATTCAATTAAAAAGTTGAATCTATAAATTGGAGACATAGTGTGACAGTCACTTAACAAGAAAGAAAGGAAGAGGTCTAGAAGAAGTTGACGGGAATACTGGTGAATAAACAAAGCAACGACGCTCATTACCGATTATCCGATCCGCATAGAAAACACAAGCTACTCCACAAGGGACAGGTTATCATCAGAAGCGACCAAAAAATATTAATATCGTGGTGGCAACAACTGTGATCACCAAAATATTTATGTTTTATAGAATATAGTGGTGAACTATATAGTAATGTACTAACTAAATAGTACACATAAATGTGTTATGTTGCATTTGTTTTATTTATTCATGTTTTAATTGTATTACTATTAATTTATAACTATTGTTATTTTAGTAATTATGATACTTAATTAATTTCTATTAACTTAATAAACTAATTGCCTTATTTATCTAATTTACTAATTAACTCAAACCTAATTGCTTTAAGTTAATTAAGTTATTTGGAGCAACTAAATTATAACTTAATTATTTAAGTTAATTAAGTTGTTTTGAAGATTTGGAGTAACTTTTGTTTTCTTTACGGATAATGGCTATCGGATAATAAGGTCAAGTAAATGGGTGGTGAACGTCATTGCTTTATTTGTTCACCAGCTATTATTTATCACTTAATTACTATAACTAAAGAAGCAACTACGTTGTCACCCAAGATACCCTTTAAAGTATACCATCATCTTGTATACGAAAATGCTGTTTTTGGTAAAAAAATTGATTTTATTTTATATATTGTGTTTTGTATTTTAAAAGCGAAAATATGTAGGAATTTCCTTTAAAATGATCCATTGAACAGCTCTCTATGATATTCTAGTGCCCAGCTAGCTGTGGAGAAAAAGAAACGGAAAAAAAATGTTTCCGAAGCAGAATTTTGTGGTTACAGCCGCTTTTCTTACTTTTCAAGCCAATGGATTTTTCCTTTTGCTCAAGTCAATGGACTGTAATTTTCCTATATAGGGTTTTCGGCCAAGGTAGTTCCATTGGTTTTCACCGTGTTTCGATCTGACACCATTTTTAGGGGGTTCGGTCTATTTTTTGTTATTGTGGAACGTGTTCGTCTTTTACTAGGTTTCAACTACCACTGCAGCCGTGATGCATCGTCATGAACGTGGTGATTTATTTAATATGTTCAGTTACTATGGGCTAGAGTTGGTTCTTATCTGTAAGTAAACAACAAACTACAGTGTCACCAGACACTTCAAAGTATACCAACATTTTGTATATGAAAATGCAGTTTTTGTAAAAAATTGATTTGCTTTTAAATATTATGTTTTGTTAATTTTAAAAGCGAGTATATGTAGGAATTTCCTTTAAAATGAGCCATTAAACAGCTCTCTGATATTCCAGTGCCCAGCAAGCTGCGGAGAAGGAGAGACAAAAAAAAGTTTCCGAAGCAACATTTTGTGGTTACAACCACTTTCGTTGTTTTTCAAGCAAATGTATTTTTCTTGTTGCTCAAGTCGAGGGCCTCTAATTTTTATTTCCAGGGTTTTCGGCCAATTAGTTCCAGTGGTGTTCTTCGTGTTTCGATCTGTCACCATTTTTAGCGGTTTCTGGGCCATTATTTTGTTATTATGGTGCGTGTTTGTCTTTTACTAGATTGCAGCTACTGCTGCAACCATGGCAAAATTCCTTTCTACATGAACTGCTTCAACTTGACATGTTTTTTACGGACTTTAACAAATAGGACATTGGTTGTTGACCAAGACTCTTGCATGCACTATTAACTTCTTCCTGGATGGCTTCTACCTCGACATTCTCTGCTTCAGTTAAGTAAGTGGCAATGCAATACGGCTATTTGGAACTCATGTGCCCAATATATTGAACATCAATGTTTGCTAGATTAGCTATTAGCAATGCAAGAGAATAGTCATTTATGTATAATGCTTTTCATTTTTTGTGTATTTTCTTCCTTTCTTTCGTCCATTTGCAGCAACATTTGGCTTATTTGTGGCAGTGGTACTTGGCTGAGCTTCACACTATTCTGTGAAACAATATTGACTGGTCTGCCCCAAATGGTCGCTTTTCTACTTGTTCAGTAAAAACAGCATGATTCCATGTTCTTTGACTAGGAGCTACATTCAACCGATCGAGCAGCTTGCTTGATAGCGATGGAACTATTGGCTGAATCATTATTCCA